>NW_010552632.1:0-44781 GCF_000687285.1 Phaethon lepturus
CTGGCCTGGCGAGACCCAGCGTCTGAAGCAGCGCTTTCCCCTGTTTCTCCATACCCCAGAAGTGCTGTGGCTTCCTTTAAAATAGGGAATGGGTTAAGAGCAAAGGAGATGTGTGGGTGGAAAAACTCATGGGGTTCCCAACATAACAGCACCAGGCACAGAAGTAAGCAGTGGAGCTCTCAGACAGCCCAGCAGAACAGCTCCCAAGGATGGAACTTCTCAGGAGGAGGAGAGAGATGGAAACAAAGCACCTCTGAGGAAGGAGTCTGGCAATGTGGCACATTCCTTCCCCTCTCCCATCCACCCCACCAGCCTCCATCCTGTGACCTCCTCGCTGAACAGCCACCGAGGGTTGTTGGACTTGGGGATTTTTGGAGATGCAGCACCCTCCCCCTGCCCCTTGGCTGGACCCCCAGTTCTGGGGGAACAACCCCTCAGCCTGCAGAGCCCTCATTGCCATTGGCAAACAAACAGGCTTGTTTTATTTCAAGTTGCACCAAGTGACGCGGGCTGTGTCATTTGAGCTCCGGTCCCTCTTTGGCTGCTCTTTCGCAGCGCTGCACCCCTTCCCGTGGAGGGGAACCAGCCAGCTCTGCCTGGCCCCAGCACCTCCACGCAGGAAAGCAACTCATGGAGATGGGGTGGCCAGAAGCATCGTACACAACTATGCTGGGGATGGCGAAGGGGGGTCATAGGGCCATGGGGCGATAGCAGAGCTCGGTTCCAACTTGCACAAGGGTTGCAGGGGGCTGCAACCCGGCAAAAAGGCCCTTCCTTTGAGCCCCTCTAACCATGAACGGCAGGAGCAGCGTGCCGCTGGAAGTGACTGGTTTGCTCCAGTAGCCTCTTTACAAGCACCGAGGGACAGCTCCTCGGGGATCGCTGGGTTTTTAAAAGGCCACTTATAAGCATTAATACTGCGCTGGGGGAGAGGGTAAGGAGAAGGGGGGTCAGGGAGGGGTGGTTGCATTGACTGCTTAGGACTTAAAGCTGTAAACCTCTTCTTCCCTCGCTCATTGCTGGGACGTTTTTATTGGCGAGATGAAGGGAGACAGAGCACAGCTCCACAACTTGCTCTTCTTCTAGAGGTTAATGACCCAGTTAGCAGCTCTTGGCTGCATTTCCCGACATTTTGCAGACATCAAGACCCGTATCCCTGCCAAGTACATTCTGTTCCCTGGAGCTCGGCCAATGCATCTCAGATTACTATGTAATGCGACAAAGAGAGAGAGCTGGAGGTGAGGGTGGGGGCTGGAGGGGAGATACAGGAACCTTTGGGAAGGGAGCAGGGAGAGGGTGGGAGAAGGGGAAGCACCACTTCTAAATTTAACATCTGAGATAGAAATGAAGTTCCCAAGGTGCTTATTTGCTGGATAAAAACGTGAATCCCAGGATAAATCGGAGTGATGCTTCTGGGAAACAGATGCAATCAGCAAATAATTCCCCCCTAGGGACTGTGCAAGCCTGTGCTTCCCGGCTCTGCTGACAGTCAAGCTCCTGCTTCTGATGCCCTTGTGCCTGGGACAAATAGTGCTAAGGAACTGTGGCTGCTTTTCTGAATGAGAGTCCAATATCCCAAGAGGAACAGACACTTAGCCAGGAAAATGGATAGTGAGAGGAGAGAAGAGGAAGAAGTTCCTGCATGGTCTTGTATTTATCTTTTTGCACCTGGGGCAAAAGGTGCTGCTCAGACACACTGTGCTTGGTGAGCTTGGCTGCTTCGGACCCAGTCACTTGCATAGTAAAGGGAGGAAAGTCAGACTTTAGGGAAGGCTCTGTTGGCAGGGATTGAATGTGCAGCTCGCAGAGTGGCTGGGCTACCAAACCCATTAGCAGCAGGTGCCCACCATTGCTAGAGGCCAACATGATCATACATTCCACACATATGTATAAGCCTTTACCCAGTGAATAGGCTGGTGTCCTCTCCTGAGCCATGCTGGGGTCTTCCCCTGCAGCTCTACTGAGATCCCTTGGCCATTACATGCACTGAGTCCCCCTTGGCCCTTGCAAACCTCCCCTCCCAGGCATCCTGTACCACATTTCTGATAAAAACCACATCATTTTCTTGGTGGTTCATTGAACCAGAGACTCTCACATGTTGGCAGTGTTGGGTCAGGACCTCAAACCTGGTTCTCAAGAGGAACCCTCGCAACTATCCTCTCCCAAGCTGGTGTCTTTCTTAGAGCTTTCCCATCCTACCTAGGGCAGTGTTGAGAACCAGGTTTGAGGTCCTGACCCAAGAGGAACCCTCGCAACTATCCTCTCCCAAGCTGGTGTCTTTCTTAGAGCTTTCCCATCCTACCTAGGTGCAGTAGCTCCTGCTTGTTCAGCTCTGGGCCTTGCTCACAGCTGTTCTGGGAACCTTCCAGTCAGACCTGCAAGCTCCGTCATGCCCTGGGTTGCATGCACTACCCTGATGATGTACCACATGTCTTTCTCCACTCGGGGCACAGCCTCTGGCATATGGTCATGCCAGGTCTCAGCCCTAACCCTTGCCAGACCTGGGCTTTCCTTCTCTCCCACCCTCCTACAGCTGTGTGAACTCCAGTTGGTCCCAGCATATCCCTCATAGACATCTCAGCCTTGGGCTCCTCTGCCCAAGCCCCATATTGCTGTAGCAGCTCACCTAGTCCCATTCCTCCTTTGCTGCTCTTCTCAGACACAGCCATGCTGCCACATCATGGTCCTAATCCCAACCCATTCCCTCTCCCATCCCGCTCCTGCCATATCTACCTGCTCCCATGTTGCCTCTCCCACTCCAACCTGGCCTCTTCAGGGCACCCCAATGGTGGGGGTGTCTCCTCTCCTGCTTCCAGCACACTCACGGTTGAGCCTGCTGGCACAGTCCTCTTGCAACAAGAGATGCCGTGAAACCAGCCTTGTGAGGCAGCTCTGACCAAGGTGTGCATGGACAGTGTCAGGAGCGGTGGATGAAGGTGGGACTCCAATAAGAAAAGCAGGAGGCCTGGGGAGAGCTCAGGGGAACGGGTTGCCACACGCAAGGTGTCAAAGCCTTCCCAGAGGACCTCTGATACCCCGTGGTCAGGCCCATGCCATGGGCATGCCCAGCATTGCTCCGAGCCTGGCTCCCTCTCCATGGTGTGGCAGGAGTGGTCAGGCAGCGTCCGTACTCAGGACTTGGAAAGGGGGTCAGCCCCCGGCGTTGCGGCGCAGCCAGGGCGTGTGCCGGGCAGAAGGTCCTCTCCCCTGCTCGAGGGCGGCTGGGAGGGAGCCAGGCTCCCTGGCAGCACCTCGGGGCTCTCGCCCTGCGCCCACGGGCTCGGCAGGCCCCTTTGCGCCATCCCTCAGGGTGCTCTCTCGTGAACTGGGACGAGAAGAAAGGTGAGAGGTCCGGCTCAACGGGGTTGCTTATCTCCCCGGAGCGGAGCCCTCCCTCCTCTTCAGGAATTATTTCCTTGAAAGACAAGAAACAGCACAAAACCGCCTCTTGCTCAGCTCCATCTGCCACGCAGGGGCTGGGTGCTGGGAGGCCACGATTGCTCACCGCACTTGCCAGACATCCTAAAATCCTAAAGGAGGGGTTTTCACCACCTGCAGCCCAAGAAAGAGATTAATCTGGTTTACCTGTACCAGGAGTTGCTCGGGAAAGTCCTGAAAAAAAGTGTGTTCCTGTAGAGAGGAACTTCCTCAAAAACCACAGTGAATGCCAGCATCTAAAAACGTGGCATTGTGTTACTTCGCTGCTAAGCATCTGTCCTCAAGGCCAGCCCCACAGCGAGAGTCATCAGGGGCCAGAGCATCCTCTAAAACATAAGCCTGGCTAACCACAAACATGCAACCCTCCCGACTTCTAAGCCACACATCAGCCTTCTCCAAAGGATGAGAAGGACCAGACACAGTCCTGCGATGTAGGACAGCCGGGAGGAGGGCGCAGGTTGCAGGACGGCCGGCGCAGCTCCTCCCCAGGACTACCCTTACCAGAGGGGCTGGGTGGAGCCAGACATGGAGTCTCAGTTTTCTGGCAAAGTCGGCCTTATCCTCTTCGGCTGGCTCATGTCCTTCCACAGCAGATGCCCCGATACGGAGGTGAACCCACGATTAGGGAAAAAATTGCCAGAGGCATCTCAGCATCTGGTACAATGCTGAGAGGACTTTAGCTGGGACAATTACAATTTGTGTATTGCTGCTATTACCAACGCTAGAAGAAGCATTTGAGCCCTTACCGGGGTAGATAAGAGCAGGTAGGTGACTGATAAGTTCATACTGCTTTTTTCCACCCTTCCCTTTCCCCACAGATCCGTGCTGGAGTAGAAACCATGGCAGTGAAGAAGCATCAAGGCCAACATGTCTAAAGACAGAGAAATGTTCCAGCCCTATTTATGGAGCAGGTTGAGCCAGGCAAGCACCAGCTGGGCCCCCCACGTGACTTGTCCTGAGTGCTGAAGCTCATCCCAAAAGCTGAGACTTTTTGTGGTTTTAGGAGACTAGCGAAGGCTTCTCTCCTGTGTCAGCTGGCTCCTGGATCTACCAACTCACAGAAACCATCAGGCAGGTTTTGTGCAACTACAGCCAGTCCAGACTCAATTTCTCACTGTTTAACATCACGCCCAGATCCACCTGCCAGGGGAAGAAGTAACCCAGGTCGAGTCTGGTTTATTAGTCCAGTGTGGGCAGGGCAGGAAACAATAAGCTTAAAGTGCATCAAGGAAGGTTTAACTTTGGCACCATCTCTAAACATCTCAAATAATAAGCACAGTTAAGCACTGAAATATTGCCTAGGGAGACCGTGGAGTCTGTATTCTCAAATGCTTTCAAGAACAGGACAGAGGCAAACATCTGTCTGGACTTGTTTGTCCAGCTGGTCCCGTCTTGTGGCACGGGATGGACCAGGTGACCTCTTGTTATGCATTGGCCTTTCCCATCCTGGTTTCCAGGTGCATTTGTTCAGCTTCCCTCTGTCACACGCTGTCCCCTTCCTGCGTGTTTGCAGGATGGCACACTGCTGAGCCTGATGCTGAGCAAGTCGCTCTGACTTGTGAAATCATATTTTTCTTTAAATTAGGTTGAGTTTTGAGATATACATAAATGTATAGAATACCAGAGAATATTTATTAGGGTTGAAATTAACATTGATTGATTTGATTTTTGCTGATTAGGTAATTATGAAAACTAAAGGGGTAATCACCTTTTCAATGAGGAAATGAAACAATTATCCAAGCTAGACAAGTCCTGAGTTTCTAATTTGAGCAGGGAGAAAAAACCAAACTACAGGTGAAGATCAAAGAGCGGTATCTATGCCACGTCGTCTCTCACTCTCCAAGAAGACATGGGCCAGGACTTTTCCCTGCCATGCTCATCTCAGTTTTATGTACCTATATGGTGCATTGTGAGATCGAGCGAGGAGATACGAAAGGGTTAGCCCAGGAACTAAAGCAGTGCACGGAGCAGTTCTTGGCTGACTTCATGCCCAGAGGAGGGAGAAGTCTTCCCTACAGCTCTCCACCTCACCAGAAGTAGGGCCAGATGTGTCAAGTCACTGACAGCTGAACATGAGGTTCATGCCTCGCTCCCCTCCCTGGAGCCGTCTCTCGCACATCTGCAGTCCATCAGGGCCTCTCTCCCCCAAGGTGACCCCACGTGCCAGACTTCTTTGCTGGATGTTTGGGATACCTCCAGGGCTCACATCTCAGCGCTCTGAGATTTCTTCCCCGTCTCGCAACACGGGAAGAGGCCACCGAGTGCAGACCTCAGCTTGACATCCCGCGCCCGGCCACTGCAACTGCTCGCTGGCTTGTGTACGGCTTGGACGCCCATACAAGTGCCATGACTCCCTTCCCCTCTTCCCACCTGTATTATAATGGAAACCAGGATGAAGGGAGGCTCTGGAAAGCCAGCTACCATCAGGCCCATAAAAACAAAACAAACAAAGGCCTTTTCTCAGCTGCAGTGGCATGAGCAGAGCTTAGTCCCCCTGGCCCCTCCAGGATGTGGCTGAGATATATCAGGGAAGAGCAGCTGTCAGCATGGATGTGCCTAAATTTAGCTCAAAGAGAAGGTTTCCTCCATTTATTTATTTATTTGCTCCTTAAAGGCCCTTTCTTATTAGCTGCAAATTCAGCACAAAACCTTCAAGTCCAAAGGCACTGCTAATATTTTTCAATTACACTGAGAGGGAGGTCACAGCACTTTGCGTTTGCTGCTTAGTTCTAGATGCTCCTGGGATAGCGGCTGTAGCGATGGGGTGACTCTTTGGATGCTTGGCTGCAGGAATGTCTTTGGAAGAGCTGTACCAAATGCAGCAGGTTCAGCTGGTGAGTTGGTGTGGGGGAGACCAGTGTGTCATTTATTTAGTGTTATAGGTGCCCCAGGAAGGAATAAGGGAAAATGGGTTTCTAACCTTAATTTACCTGTCTCCTTTCTCCATACACCCACCCCCCCCACCCAAGAGGTTTCTTATTATACATAATGATATTATCTGCTTTCATCTGTTTGCCAGCTTTTCCCCACCATCCATCTTTCCCACACTCTGATAACTTCAGGACTCCCTCACCAATTTTACTCCCTCAAACCGGAGGGGAAGGAAAGGGGTAGAGAGGTAGTAAAGATACTAGATTCCTGCAAGTTTTTGTCAAAGAGAAATACCTCAGTAAGGCCTTCTGTTCGCGAGGAACTGGAGAGTGAATTCAGTCCTTCCTAGCAAAGTGTCCACGTATGGCACAGGTCCTTAGGAAAGCAGGCTCGATCACTTATGCTGCTCAGTTGTTAATCATAGAGCTCTGAAAACTTTGTCTCATCTCCTCTGTTTGGCTCATGCCACAGGGATTGAAATGGGAGTACCTATAAAGACATTTAGAAGTACTGAAAAGAAAAAAAGCCCAACACCTTTACAGAAAAACCAAAACAAGTTCTCTTTTAATGTACCTATTCCACCCCACATATCTATCTCAGAAATATACCATAATATTTCTTTGTCCTTATTCCTGGAATGGGTCTTATCATAGAATCATACAATAGTTTGGGTTGGAAGGGACATTTAAAGGCCATCAAGTCCAAGCCCCCTCCAGTGAGCAGGGACATCTTCAACTACATCAGGTTGCTCAGAGCCCAGTTCAACCTGACCTTGAATGTTTCCAGGGATGGGGCATCTACCACCTCTCCGGGCAACCTGTGCCAGTGTTGCCTCACCCTCCTTGTAAAAAATTTCTTCCTTATATCTATTCTAAATCTACCCTCTTTTAGTTTAAAACGATTACCCCGTGTCCTATTGCACCTTGTAGGGCACCAGTGTCTGCCTTCGCATTCTTCCTGACATCGTGGTCTGCAATGACCCACAGCCATTCAAGAGCTCCTGAGGCTGCTGTCTTTGTGCTGACTTGCTGCTCTCTCAGCTGCCTTCTCTTGCTGCCTTTCATTTTCTACTCTGCTTATCATTTTTTTGAGGTGAGTAATTGTCGTCGCCATTGCAGTAAGGTGCTGGATGAGCCTGGGGCAGCTGGTTCCTACTGCAATATGAAGAGTCAATTAACGAAGCGAGCAGTAAGTAGCAACAACAGTTAATGTGGCTTCACAGCTGGAGATCACCCCTACACACAGTTCTGCTATAATGTAATCTAGTCTGGTCTAGCCTAGTCAAGTTGTGCAGTAGTCTTTGTCTACTGAGTCTATAATAAGTATTTGGACACAACTTTTTGATTTGTGCAAGCATGGGAGGTCATGGACTATGACTATGTGCTATCAGAGCATAAATAATAGGTGGGCTGGAGCACTGACGACAGCTGGACTCTTTCATCTAGAGCCAGTCTTGATATTCAAGGTCCAGAAAAGTTTCCAGACTGCAGCTTCAATTTTTTCTGATCCACCAGGTCAACTGGATGTGCAAGCAAGCTGGACCCTAAGGACCCTATGGTTCTTTAATGAGAATGTGGGAACTATTTATACTCTGCACAATGTTTTCTCTTGAGTCAGCAATCCTGGGCAGGGCTAAGGGCCTGCTAGAGCTACCTGCCTATCATATCTTTATCCTCTTCTCTAGGCAAGTACATCAGAGAGCAGAAAGTCAAGCAGCTCACAGTAGGACTGGCTTAAAAAAAAATCTTCACTCCCTATCCCGTATCACTCATCCGTCTGCTCTGATGGCATCAGTGTTGCTCTGAACAGCACTGCAAGTCGTGCTGATTGCAGAGCAGCAGCAGGAAGATGGGAATCATTAAAGAGACTCAGCCAAAGCCCTGTAATTAATTAGTTAGAAAAGCATCTTGGCGTTATTAGAGAGGCCTCAGCAGAGGAAGCGACACCTCCGTTCTAACAGACTCACCTTCCGCCAGAGCTGCTGCTGTGATGTTTGACATTGTGCTGGTGTAAACAGAAATTAGAAGTCGGTGTAACAGGGGAAGGAGCCGCTGGCAGGCTCTGCCCTTGGCCAGAGCTGTGCTGTGTGCTGGGAGGTTTCCATGCTCTCCTCGCAGGTAGAAATCAGATCCTGGAAATGGCTCAGGTAGGGACGATTGCTACTCAACCAGGAAGACCCTGGTTTTTGCTGTGATTAAAAGCAAGCCCAGTTTTCCCAGGGTGCTGAACAGAAAGCTGGTTACCCAGGTGTTTGTGACTATAAACAGCCAAGCATACACAATAATGTCACCCAAGGCACCAGGAACTGGTGTCTCCTGGGACCTAGACACATGCAGGATGCTGCTGTCCCTGGCAAACATGCACAGGGCTGGCTGCATGGAGAACT
This sequence comes from Phaethon lepturus, assembly GCF_000687285.1. Classification (NCBI taxonomy): domain Eukaryota; kingdom Metazoa; phylum Chordata; class Aves; order Phaethontiformes; family Phaethontidae; genus Phaethon; species Phaethon lepturus. The sequence continues at coordinate 8,696 of NW_010552632.1, forward strand.
GGGCCATGCTCAGAGCTGCATATTCATGGCATGCAAATGTTAAGCTACTTGCAAATTCCCACAGCTGTCATCAGCACACAGTACGATGGCCATGAGCCCCGGAGATGGAATAATATCCTATGGGGAGCAGCAGGATGCTGCAAGACCTGTGTGTTGCTGAAAATAAGAAGAGCATCAAAAGGAAGATGGAAACACAAGACTAAAATAGCCAGGATTGCTTTAAGGACTTTTAATTTCCTTTGGGGAAGGAGGCCAGGCAGTGTGGCTAGTACATGGGGCGAGGAGGCAGGAGGCCTGGCTCTCCCACGGACCTGCCGTCATACCTTTGGCAACTCTCTTTCTTCCCATGTGCTAATTTTGCCCTTTCCCCACTTGGTACTGTCAGCCTCGAGGAATTCATAAGTCTTGAGTTGGGCCTCCAAACACCATGATTTTGGCTTAAAAATCGAGAGCTATAAGCATACACATATGAATTATGGGCCTTTTTTGAATGGCCTTGTGGTTTCTGACTCTTTAGGGATCATATTTCCAACTGAGTGGGTCAGATTTTTTTATTATGATTATTATTATTTTAAATGAAAGCCAAGAATTTCACATAAACACAGGGCTCTGGCAGCTCGAGTTGGCAGTGCTGCCCGCTCTTCATGTGTCCTGCCTACTTCGACTGGGAGCATCTGAAGCATGGGCTGTCACTGGCCATGTCTGCACAGCATCAAGCAAAACTTCCCCAATCTCAGTTGGCTTCATGTACTTTCCCAGGACAACTGACAACAAACAGCCATTCCCTCGGCTGTTTCCCGTGAGGATGGCAGGTGGGATAACTCCCTTAGGTTTGGCCTGCATTAGAGCAAGGTGACCAACAGACTGGAAGTGACCCAAAAGTAGGCTCCCGGGGGAGATTTTTGGTACATCCCATTTTGACCCTGCTGTTGCAGCCTTGCGAAGGTATTTCAAGTGCTCTTCAAGGCAGCAGAGACATTAAAAAATGAGAACATGTCAGTGCATGCATTTGCTGTTCTGTCTGCCGAGTTTCAGTCAAGGTCCCAGTCATCCTCTGGGCAGAGGTTAGAGTGGAAGGTTGTGCTTCATTGAATTGGCTTGCTCATCCCATGATGTTGAACAACTCAAATCCCCCACGTTCTACCTTGCAGATGTGTGGACGTACCAGGGGAAGCTCCCTGTCTGAGCAGCTGTCACTAGCTCTGCAACGACAAGAAGAATGTCTTTGGCTCTCAGCTCTGAAGCTCTTCTCTTTACAGTGGCTGTCAATGAAGACGTTCTCTGAATAAATGAACAGAGATCTTCAAACGAACAACACATTCTTCCTCAGGTCAACTTTGCAAAGAAAGCAAATATTTCAAGAGAATATGGTTACTGCTCATAGCTCTCTGGAGCCAGCCTGCTAACTCTTCTGCGGTGGCTGTAAATCTGATGGTGTTTCAGTTTAAGGACCTCATAGATGCTATTTCAGACTGATATAATGTGCCATAAATGGGATTGAAAGCTCCCATCTATAGCAGACAAAGCCCTGCTGGTTCATTCAAACACCGAGGAAACTGACTGTTGTATATATGCACCGTTGGGATTCATCCAAAAGTGAGTGATAGCTGAAAGAATTTACACATTCCTTGGCTGGGGAACATGTTGATTTCAGAAGGCAGCAAAGGTAACACGAGGATACAGGGAGACTCCCTCTTCTGGCACTTATTATTTGAAACTCATCCTTTGACACACCTCAGACTCACTGCAAAAGGGAAGAGTCCCACAAGGACTCAAGAGTCCCCACCACATAATGAGATATTCCTGGTTTAGAGGCAACAAGGCATTTGGTCTCCATGGGATGGCAAGCAAATAGAAATTGGCCCCACAGCCTCAGGCTGAATTTTAGGGGGAGTCTGTCTAGCTAAAGAGATATAACAGTATATAGAATATCACAATCAGCTTGTGGAATGCATTTCTATAAAGCACTGTGGAGGACCAAGTGACTCCAAAAAGGTTTGAGGCGTGCGATTCATCAGCTCTCAACACAGGTAACAGCCACCAGACCCACCGTACAATGGTAAAGGTTAAAAGCAAATAAGTAATGCCAAATGCACACTACAGTGGGGGAAGCCTGCCTTCAAAGCGTGAGACCACCACTAATTAACGGGGGTCGGGGAAAGGTTCCCTGGGGCACACCAGAAGTACGGCGGGGTGTCCTGGGAAGCCGTGATTCTGGCGCCAGTCCCATGTGGGCCACAGAACGAGAGGGATCCTTGGTCTGTCCCGCCTGGCAGTTTCTGTGCAAAATGGGGCCAATTTGCTGGGAAGTTTCCCACCCCTAAGGAGGGAAGAGGTGGGCTGTGAGTTTAACAAACATTTTGGTATTTGGAAGTCATTCCCAGCTCTCGTTTAACACACAGACTGCATTTCCCATTGCTAACTGGCAGCAAAGAGCTCATCAACATTTAAATAAGAGGCTTGTTAATGCCAGCGTGAGGCAGGTTTGCATGCCAAGGCTGGCTAAGGTTTTGTGCCAAGGATTTTCTAAGAGAGAATTTCTCTAGGAAACTCCTTCAAAAGAAGAATTCACTTCTGGTTAAAAAGAGCGAGGGCTTAATTTGAAGAGGTGCTGAGCTGGTTAAGTCAAACGGATGGTGCAAGAGCTGAAAGCCTGTGAAAATCAGACTCCAGCTTTTAAATCAATTAGCTGAAGAATGGCATGTGGTGTTTTGCAACTGATTATGCCTTCTGCAATGGAATAACCAAAAGAAAAAGAAGTCCATGCATAACCTCTTCCATCGGTGCTACTGACTTGCCCATTGACACTAAATATAATAAGGTGAGGCTTTAAATGCACCTGTTAGCTGAGTGTGGGAATATTATTTTCTACAAATGGTCAAATGTACCTTAGTACAGGGAGGATCTGCAATACTTGACTCTGTCTCTAGATCTCAAATGAGTCCTATAAATGATGAAGAATTTTCACTCTGTGACCTTGCTCTAAACCTTCCCTATGGAGACTGAGCTCCCATCTCAGAGCCAGTGGAGAGGAAGGGTGCTGGTTTTGGCAAAGCTAGAGAGTCCTGTACTATTCGTCTCTATAGCATGGTTTATTGGCTTTCCTTGTTCTGTCATATAACAGGAGTAATGTCCGTGGTGTCGGAATATACGCATGGTAATTGGCTTTTGCTGTAATTAAATGCCTCAGTGCCAGCATTTAATCAGCCGCCAAAGCCATTTATTGCCTCATATACTGCTGCACCATGAGCATTACCCCTTAATTAGTTGCTGAAATAGTGATGATTTAGCAGCGTCTTTATATTTATACTTAAAGACAGCAGATTCAGTCCAACATCAACAATATTGTAAGATAAAAAAGCAGCGCATTCTGCTATGCAATGATTTGCGCTACTTTATTTTTCCTTACCTTGTGGAAAGCAGTGTCATGTGCATCTCCTGGTGACACCACACTGGAGCTGCGGTTAGCACTTTGAAAGCAGTTGCTACGTCTGTGCTCTGCTTCAGGACTGACCTTGTGTATTGTCCTGGTTTCAGCTGTGGATTCAGTATCAATAAAACATTGTCCCCAGAAACCATTAGGACCAAAAGAGGTGTAGGCTTCCCCCACTTTGACTCACCATTACCCGGACTGCCTGGATCTGGTCCACCAGACTAGAGGCAGAGATCTCCCAGCCTTTCTCCTGAAAGCTCCCTGGGGAAGGCAGCTCCTCTGTGTCATCCTGAGGAGTCTTGCATGACCCTGTGGCAGGTTGTGACGGATGACACCGACAGCAGCAGCAATTCTCCTACAGCCCAATCCAAACTCCTTTTCCCTCCTTTTGCTGCTTGTTTTTGCAGGGGAGGTGGTGCTGTGTTATGCAGCCACTTACTATTTCATGGGGAACGGACAGTGGTGAAAGAGCCCACTCACTGTGTCCATACATCTCCAATTTCAGTTGTCTGAAAGCGAGAGGTCTGGTCTATGCTGGTCTTTCAGAGCCCCTTGACAGTTAATGGAGTGAGAGAGGCATCTCCAGAAACAGTTGACTCTGCCATGAAGGTGTCTAAGAGACATTGGAAGAATGACCCTTTGGAGGTGTCCATCACAGGAGCAGCCCTGCAGCTCGCTTGCATTGGACTCTTCTCTCCCAAACTATTAGAGATGGAAGAGATTAACTCCATCCAGAACACCAATACTGCCTGTTAAGACTGGCACTGTGGAGGGATTCCCCAGCTTTCCAAGCTTCTTCCCAGCTTTGAAAACCCCCGAGGAAGCTTACAAAGCCTCTGAAATCTTCTCAAAATTGGCTAGAAAGCAAAAGTCATGCTTGCTCAGTAATAAAACTCCATTTGTGACACAGAGGAAGTCATACAGCAAGTTAGCCTAGATTACCTTCAAGATAAACATACAAGACTCATCTTTGTTTAAAGCCAGGTGGTTAAATCTACAGTAGCCACAGTTGGAGACAGTCAACATGCCAGGATAACGCAGCTGTGCAACCGCTTCTTCGTTTGACCAGGAACACCACCAAGAGTAACTTGTGGAGTTGCCAAACAGTCCTACACCGCCTCCATCCCACCCTAAACCCTGGGTACGGCTAGCCTTGACACCTGGCTTTTAGATACACTTCACTCCCAGAGCTTTGTCTTCAAAGGATTCTCGTTGCCTTTGATTGCAAGAAGCGCAGTGCCAGAAGATCGAATTAATAGCTCCCCCACCCTTGGCCCTTGCCTCTGGCCCCTGGCCTGCTAATGCATTTTGATTTGTGTGTGGACAACATAGCCCTGGAACTTTTCCATCGTAACAAGTTTAGGAAAAAATACCTTGTGCTATAAAGGAAGCAATAATATCGAGTTTGAAAAACTATATAGCAGTTTGAAGGGACTTGAAAGCCTACACCATCACACTGCCTTTACTGCCAAGACAAAGCCTGTCAGACTCCCGTGTCCTGTAGGAACATGTTGCAGAGTTTGTCCTTTCCTGAGGGAGGACGCAGGCCCTTCCTAAAGCCCCTAGGGGAAGGGGAGGAGGAGCTGGGAGTGAAACTGCTGCTTGTACCTCCTTCCATGGCTAACAAAGCATCCCCTGACAATACATAACCTACTAAAGAAGTCCCTCATATTCGCTGGAGATGGGAAGAAGTATGAGATTTAATTTGCAGCCAAGAGTATTTAGCCTGGACAATAGGAAGGACTGTTCAAGGGTGAAGACAATGCCACTATGGAATGGACTGACAAGGAAAGTTGTGGGATCTCCATCTGTGGATGTCTTCAAGGGGACAGTAGATAAAATTTTCTTGGGGGTGACAAAGGGGAATGGGTTTAGCTGAAATTGTGTGCCTTGGGATCTTTCCACAACTCCGTGAAAAACGGAGTTTTTAAAAAAACGGAGTAGTTTTAAGAAAACTACTTTTGCGAATATGAATGGAGTACAGTATTCATTTTATTTAACCTTTAAAGAGACAAACCAAACCTGTCTCAGACGCTCACCTGAAGACGACAGACCTTCTCCACTGATTACAGAGGACTAGAGGGCCACCTCAGATAACAGAGCTGTCTTCCAGGATGCTAAAGTTCATCAAGATGAATTCCACCTCGAAGACAGCCTGTGCAGCTCTGCACAGGAGATTTCTGAGAGCAAAGGGCTTTTATAAAAAGGTCCAAGGGTAGAGAGGGTAGAAAAACAGAGGCTATAAGCAGGGTGCAGATATTTAGCAGGTAAGAAACAGTCATTGGAAAAGCTTACCAGGGTACACTGGATTCGCCATCACTTGAAAAATTTCAGTCGGGAAAGGCATTTGATGAGGATTCGGTGCTGTGCCAGGTGCTCTGACTGGAGAGGTGAAGGTCAGGCTGTGTGGTGATCAGTGGTATTTTTGAAGCAGACTGGACTGGACCAGGAGCAATCCTGATTATTTACCGCAATGGCAGACTAGGAACAACTTCCTAGAAGAGATAGGCTTTGCAAACCACACTTTCTACTCTTTCCATAACAGTTTGAATAATGTTCCTCTGGTCAGCTGCAAGGCAAGGTGCTTGGCTCTGCTGCCACCCGATCGCAACTCAAATTTGAGAATACTTGTGGGCAACCTCCACATATAGCCCACCTCTGCAGACTACCTCATGGTTTAGGAATGGAGTGCTCTCTACTGCAAAGGCACACATTTCTATGAACAGCACAAAATTAATCAAGAGATGGCCACTACAAGCCAGGGGTAGCCTCTCTTGTGACATATTTCTAGCATCCTTGTTTCACCCAACAGTGAAAGAGGCTCTTGAATTAAGTATGTTGAGGAGCCACACAGTGAAATTTTGAACCCAAAAGAGAAAAATGGACGATAAGAAGCACAATTGCAGGTGGAGGTTAGGAGAAAGTAAATACCATTCGACTTGAAAAAATAATTTCACACACTAGCAAACAAAAATGAAATTTATAAGGAGTTTATTGGATTGGTAAAATGTAATAAAAAAGCATTTGTGATACTTCTTCTGCAAAGAAAAAAGGCATCTGGCGATTTTGCATATTTATTTTTCCCTTACAAAACATTAGAAAAGCATAACTGATAAAAAGGATAACAACTGAAAGAGCAGAGCAAAGAGGAAAATACATCTCAATATAATTGGATAATGCGTAATAAAAATACAGAAAACACATGCTTAAAACAGCTTTCATTCTCTTACTGTAAAAAGTCATTTTATGTGTTGAATAAAAAATATATGCCGGTTGCTCTGAAAATTGCAGTTTAGAAGAGGTAACTAGCTGAGAACAAAATATATATACCTATATATATTTATAAATATAGAAAATGTGTATATGCTGCATCTGTCCTCAGAACCAACTGGAATAAATGGGTTTCAATTCATGCACTCAAGTTACCAGAGAAAAAACTTCATATATTACCTAGCAGACCGATCCTGTAAGGTGCTGATTGCATTCCCTGAGTGCCCTCAAAGCCCTGTGGAAGTAGTCAATGAAGGAGGCAAGTGGCCTGATGGTTTCAGTGACATGGGAGGCTCCTCAGCAGCTCACAGGAGGTGCACTCAGCAACTCACAGGATTCGGGAAAACTCCAATGGCAGCAGGATTGGGTCCCTCACAGACTTGGGTAGTGCTTGTGCTCAGCAAGGGGTAGAACTCTGGTACCCCCAAGCTCTGACAGATAGGAGACCAGTCCTAAAAGCTCAAGTAATGTTACTTCATTAGGATCTGAGGGCATGGAGCGTGCAGCAGAAGGCATCCCTTGTATAGGGAATGCCTCCTTGTGCCCCTTTCTTGCCCAGATACCTAGGCTAGTGATTCACATTTAAAAGGAAGATGCTTCCCATACCACTGAGAGCCTCTGTCTGCTGGCACAGGTCAAGGAGAAGTGGGGTCAGTCACGCTCCCCTCCCAACTGCAACAAAGGCAACAATGCAAAACCTTCTTTATCTCAAGGGCTAATCCAAGAGCTAGCATAAAGCTGAAATACCACCTCAAACCTGGCCTAGTCATCCACTATGAATTACTGCACATCCAATAAACATCATCACCGGTGAACCCTAGAGCAGACAAGTCTACAGCTGGCAGGGATAGGCCGAAGCATAGCAGCTACATAGGACAAACACGTTCCTGGGGGCTCTCCCTCCTTGCAGTTTGGAAGAGCTAAACCAATCTCCCAGCCCTTGGGGGGTTTGCCATGGGGCCTGTAGCCAAGAGGAATCCTTCTGGAATGACCCATGTGTGGTTCAGACCCCCTTGTATTAGCCCACAGGTATAGCCAGTGTGAGAGATTAGGCTCTGAAACACAACAAACCTCTGCTGTTTGTTCTGAGCTGGGACGTGCCATTACCAACGGCAGAATTAGTACTCCTGGGTCTCTCATTTGACTAACTGCAGGGAAGGCACCGGAGGCTGCCCTCCGGTCTCTCTGATGGTCCAAAACACAAGCCGTGTCATGGGAAATTATAGGACCCTTAAGGAAGTTGAAGTCTCACCAAGGCAGATCCTGTCGTACAAGATCATGAGAAACTCCAAGCATAACTTTGTTTCGCCCATACCTCTACCAATACTCAATCCTCACTCTCCAGAGGGACAGCAAAGGAGGTAACAGTGGTACAGTACTGAGCATCAGAACATCAAACCTTTCCCTTTTCTACGTTTCCAATAAACCTTGCATTTCCTCTCTGACCACAGCAGGGAAAAGTTTCCTAAGACAGGATTTTGGGGTTTGAAAGTGAGAGCACATCAGCCTTTTTAATACAGTAGCACCAATCAAACACCCAGCCTTTGGTTCACCTTCAAATTTTCTCTTCTAACACTATATAAAAAAGAATAAAGGAGAGCTTATAAGAGACAATATTAAGTGAGTAAAATCTCTAAATATGAATGACTCTGGAGTTCTGATGAGACGTTTGAAGAGATACACCCAAGTACCTCCACTACTGAACAGTTGCCTACCAGACAATGAGGTATGTTAAACACGATGACAAGCAGTGCTGATGGGATAAAGCCATTGCCTTGCTTACCCCAACAGAGAACAGATGCTCAGAATTAACCTCTTTCTTCTGTTCTACATCATTCTCATAGTTCCCATCCCTGCTTGGCACTAGGGCTATTTCTCTGCTGCACATAAAGAAGCACTGCAAGTCTTCAAAAAGGCACATAGTGAAGAAAGCGGAATATACTTTTTGTAAAGGCGGCTCAGTTAATAGCCTACTCTTCACCTTGCTGGTTGTTCTGCTTAGATTCTTGTCAGGTGCTCAGCTACATAGGCATTAGGCACATTAGAAATACTACTTTTTAGGTGGATAAAGCAAAGAACTAGATCAGGCTCAGGGGACAAAGCAGAAAATGTCCATTTGCCAAACCAAAATGGGTTTCCAACACATACAGAGCTGTCAGTAAAGCACTGGCAGATGTAAAAAAGTGCCCCAGTTCTGTATTTTCAGTGGGTACCATCTCAACATAGTTCAAACGCAAACCACAACCTCCGGCTGTGCACTTCAGTGCAAACTGCTCTTATCTCATACAGCCCTGAACGAAACATCAGCACAAAGGCAGCCTAATTGGAACAGGATCTTCTCTTCCCTCCCTGCAAATCCTAACCATTGCACAAAATCCCACAGGTAATGGCAGAGAGAAAACACCTGTTTCTGGCAAAATACTTGCACTAGGAAGGCAGGATCAAGCCCTAGGATGGATACCGACTCACAGCTCTGACTATGGAGAGGATGAGGTGGACCTCGCTCCGTTAGCAGTCCTTCCTTGCTCTCATGCTGCAGCTGTGTGGCGAGCTGGAGCTGGAGCAAACATTTGCGGAAGAGGCGCTGGGCTTTGGCTCTAGTTTAGGGAACACTTCACAGAGTGGCATTTTTCTCCTTGGCCACCACCAAGGAAGACAAAAAAAAGCAACAAGATACTACACTGAATGGCCATCTCCCTTTCATTTTGAAATGTAGGCACTTTCTGAAATGAAGGCATTCCTCCCATCTAGAATTCTTATTTGGAAAACCTCACTGTATCATAACCGGAAAACATCCTAATTGCATTTTCTGGTCCTAAATTCTAGGTGAGCTTTCCTAGACAGAGCTCCCACCGTTGTTTTAATTCAGTGCCCAAACTGAAATGGCTCCATACCATATAGGGACCAGAGCAAGACTAGGACACAACAAATGACAAGTAAAAACAATGGCACCATACAAAAGAACAGGGTCCTAACTATCAGAAATGCTGAATAAGCAAAGATAAGCAAAGCTTCTATGGAACAAAATTAGCATGAGATGTAGGAAGAGCCATTAAAAAAATAATCAGAGTAATTATGCCCTTTATTTTTTGCCACGTTTATTATTTTCACCTCTCTCTTCTCACGGATGAAATGGGGCAGGCCACTTCTTTTTCCTATTCAAGTCAGCTTTGCTCTCTGGGCTGTCACGCTGCTGGCACAGACCTGCGGAGACAGGACTTCCCGCACTTCAGGGGAATGCTGAAGTGGGGCTATTTTTTAAACATCAAACTATTCCTGTTCACCATACACTCTGCTTCCAAAAATAAAACAAGCATCTGAGTCTTTAAACAAGCAGACAGACCCTTTAAAGTTTCAGAACAATGTTTTAAACCTGGGTAGGAGGGATGGGAACAGGAATACGTTTTCCTACTTAGGGGAAATAATGAAGAAACCAACGTTTCTTGGTATGAAATGCTGGGTAATAACAAATCAAAGGTCTGTTGCCGAGTCCGTTCTGCCAGCCAGCCCCTGTGAGAAAAAGACAGCAAGAAAGCGGTTTTTTGCACTGATGAACTTAAAATGAAAGGAGGGGCACTACACAGGAAGGAAGAGGGTAGACAGGTACATGGCATGGAAATGACCTGCCTGGAGCAACCACACAAGTAGGCAGAAAAATGGCATATATAACCCGTCTCCTTATTCCCTTAGCCCTGTTCCCAAAACTAGTTTGGGAATGAATTGGGGGAAGAGGAGGAGGGAGCAGCAATTTGAACACGGCAGATGCTCCAGTTTAAACCATTTCTTCCCAAAGAGGAACCGAGGGTGGGGGCAGGGGTGATGGCTATTATTAATGTCCTTCCGTATATAGCAAAGCAGACATCCTGCATAATGGCAACACAATACATCAATAATAGCCCAAGAATAGCTTCCTACCAGTTTTTTTCCCCTGACAGTTAGAAACATAAAGAGAAAAATCAAGCTGCTGAGATAAATAGCTGAATCTCCACCCCCACCTCAAATTGCCTTGGCATATTTTAAGAGATAAATGGTTCTATGAGAAATTTAAATAGCTTTCTCTTTTCATTTTTGGCAGCTGCAGGAACTGGGTCAGGTGTAGAAATTATTAATTTTGAAGCCTGAAAAACCCATGTTTGAAAGTAAGGTTTTTTTTTCCTTTAAAGCATCAACTTTCTTAGAAGTAGAGTTAGGAAAAAAATAATTAAGGGTTTTTCTTTTAAACAGAAGTCAGACCAAAAATAATTAAATAACAGTGCAAGCTGCAGAAAAGGAACAATTTGCATAACAGTTTAATGGACATTAAAAGTATCCGTAGTGGATTGTTAATATTTTTTTGCCTGTATTTGCGCAATGGCTTTTGTTCCTCTTGATCCAACCTAGCACTGGGAGTATGCCTTGAGAAAGAGACTGCGGGCACCATTCTGTAGTTTTACCCTAACTTCAGTGCATGTTTCCAAAGAGACAAGAGATTACTGCCAGAGTGACCAGCACCAAACACTTTCACAAGGAGCCCATTTACTCATTGCCAGGTCTCAGGATTGACACCCCAGTGAGCTGATCTGCCTGAGGCTGCGCTCGCTGCTGCTCAGATCTGGTCAGCCTGGTACCGAACCCTGTGCAAATCACTGCCTTCTCCATTCCACTCAAGTTAACTCTTGTGTCACATTGATACCAGGTTCTGGTATCAATGTGAAGATGCAGATCCATGTGGCCAAAAGCCATTGCCCTCCTCATGCCATATGCAGAAGGATGTCTTTGCAATCATAAAAGCAAGGTCAAGTCCTGTAGAAACTGCTCTGAGCAAAGAAATGCTGATATATAAACTCCCTCCTTAGTTTAGGATAGCACACTAGTTAAGACCTGTAAAAGGTTCAAATTTCCAGTCCTACAAAGACTCCAAGATCTTGAAAGATACCCCGTTGGCATGTAGCCCACTGCTGTAAATGCCCCCCATTCCCCGTGCTCTGTTCCGTGTCCCAAATCAGGCGGATACCTGAGGAAGAGGAGGACTCCCTCATTTAGACTCGCTGCACCTCCACAGGGCTCACAGCTTGCGCCCTTTCTTCCCTTAGTGACCAATCAAAAATTTAAAAGGTGACAAAGACACAGATGTAAATAGAACTGCACTGCCTAGAAAGTCAGAGCACTGATAGGATCAGAAGTCAGACTGTAATTACAGGCCCTGCTACTTATTACATAGGCCAGTTGTGCTACATGAGCCTTCGGTGGAAACTTCCTGTGTAATTAATAAAGGAGAAACAGAATACTTTTGCAATCACTTTTCTAGCTTTCACTGTGGGGGTCCAATCCTGCCATCCTGGATTACCTCTAATCATAGACAATCTTTCTCTGCATAAACTGAAGGCATCTGTTCTGTAAGACTAAGAAAAAAAAAGAAAAAAAAGGAAAAAATCTTCATTGCAAACCTACACCATGCAATCAAGAAGGAAAGGAAATGGATCCCGAAAACCCCCACCCAGATCGTACGCTGACAACGTTTTCAAGGCGTGTGGCAAAAAGTAAGAAGAAAGAAGAATACTATGAAATATTTAAAATCCTACTTCTGCCGGGAATACGTGAGAGTGGAAAGGTGAGTTTGAAAGGGCTGCATTATTTGTAAGCCAAAACCTGAAAGCACCACCTTATGCACAGGAGCATGAGATACCCTTGGCCCAAGCGAGAGCGGTCCTGAGAACAAGTACCAGATGCTGATTCAACAAGGGCTGGCATGACAAAGTCAAGGCTGTGTGTGAGCAGGACAGAAGAAGCTGTCCTGCACACTGTGGTGTGTTCCACGGGACGTCAGGAGTAAGGCAAATAGAGAGTTAATAACACAGTAAAATAGCTGCGGGTTTGCAGCCCGTAACTGATCCTCCTCATCTTAAGCTTCAGTCAGATTTCCAACAGCATGGGAAACAGGGCATCCCCAAGGGAGGAGTTCTCCTAAAAGCTCTTCTCTTACTGCTGAGACTCTTACCAAAGAGGGACATCCAAGGAAGGGCAAACTGTCCTGTGAGATCTGACATGCCCTGAATGGCACTTTGCTTTGCTCCTGCACCCAGGATCTTGCCCTCTCCATCCTCAAATCCCAATGGGGGTGGAGCACCTTTCCGGAAAGATCTCAGCCAGTCCTGACTGCTGGGCTAATCCCAACCTCCAAGATGAAAAGCAGGCGCAGAAAGAGGCTGCACATGCCCAGCTGAGATAAGCAGGGGAGCAATAGCAACCAACCAGATGCTCAGGAGTTAAGATGCTCAGCTGCGCCTTTGCCTTGGTCACATCCACCTGCCTGCTGTACAGTTCCAGTAGAAACCATAAAAGACTTCAGGACAAGCACTGGGCATACAAATGGGATCAAAATGGTCCTGATACACTAAAACAAAAGACACTTTGGAACAAAACTGGCACAGCCACAATCCCCAAAACACTTGCATAAGACAGAAAGAAAGAACTCCTAGAACGTACTTATCAAAAGCCTTTTTATGCAGATTTTTCCTTCTGAATATTTAAAACATGGTGAATATTAAACTTCAGACATTCTTAATACGTTCCAAAGCCCCACGGACCTTTGAAATGCTAGCTCATCAATATGCAACATCTAATCTTGTCCAGAAAGAAAAAAAAAAAAGAGGGGAAAAAGAAAAGCTATTCATCCTCTGCACATAGAGGTTACAGCAAGAATCCCAAGGAAAAAAAAAACCAAAAACTTCCAGCATCTTATGCAATAGGTTAAATTTACTCTGGTTGAGAAAGTTTCACTTTCTGCAAGACGGTAAGTGGCTGTACGTGCATTGCTGCTGGAAGCTTCTTCTGAAGTGTGAGGCTGAAACTGTGTAGCTGGATTACAGTAAGTAGTTTATTAAAAAAACCAAGGCTTGTGGCTTTGCATCCTGTTCCAGTCCCATGTAGTCTCAGGATCCCCCCTCCAAAGGCCAGCAGACAGTGTGCCACCTAAAAATCCACTTTAGTCCAAAATGCTGCGGTTGAAATGGCTTTGCTTGTTTATAAAGTTTAGTGTTTCGTATCGCTTGCATCTGACCTTCAGCAGAAAGAAAAGCTCAGTTAAATTGTGCAAATATGTACCAAATGGGAGCAAGGGAAGGCAGCCAAAAATGCTGCATGAGCTTTTGCAGGGCTGCAGCCTTTTAGGAGCACCAGTGAGATGAACTGGATGAGAGGCCAAATTGATTTAGGCTCCAGGCAGGAGCTTAAAACACCATGACATCCAAATTCACAAAGAAAATGTTCTGTTACTGCAACCCCAAATTTCCTGCACATGAAAACACTGTTTTCTTTCATCTTTAGGAGATGCTCGTTCTGTAATCCGACATTTAAAAATGAACAAACAAACAGGAGTCAGCTGACAAAGGATTCTTGCTGGTGAATGGAAGTAGGTCACTCTGAGTATTTTGCCTTTACAGTCTGGCTTAATATTAGTGTTGTACACAAAACAGTCACAAAACTGCACTGGAGACAGGGAAAGACTCTAATTTTGTCTTTTGTATGAAAATCAGCATTAATATTCTGCACTGATGTGCAATGCCTCCCCAGTACCCGATATCTGCTTAATTAAAAAAAAAAAAAACCCAACACAACGCAAACCACACACTAAATTAAACAACAAAAAACCCTTACTGGTCAGCCTGCATTTAAAGACCTCTAAGTATGAGTAATCGGGCAGAGAGGAATTTTCCTGAAGGAACATAAAAGAAAATGAAAGCTCCACATACAAGACCAAATAAAATCTTCTGTCTCTCATGAATGTAAATTCTGGCTGCCCTTTTGCACAAACATATTAAAGGAATAAAACTGGAGGAAAAAATAAAAGACAAAAAACTAATAAATTCATTTTTGGAGAAAAAAATATTTAAGAACAAACAAACTATCCTTCAAACACATTTCTTCATGATAAATCCCTGCAATCATGTGGTTCTAAATTACATGGTTAAATATGACTGAAAAAGTAAGGCACAATTTCATAATAATTTTAAAAGCAATAATTATAATAATTTTCTGTGATATCCATGTGGCAGGCCACTGATACTATGGATGCACAAAACTACTTGATTAGAGATCTGGAAAAGTTCTTCCAGCTACTAGCTAAGACTCACAATACCTCTGTGAAGTAAGTAAGATACCATCTTTACTGCAAAGATGAGCGCACGTTGAGCAAATGGAAAAAGCGGGTAAGAGAGCTGCTTGTGGACAAAGGGAGGCAGAGGCTAAAAAGGAGAGACACCCCAAGTGTCATGTTCATGGTGAGGGACTCTAACCCATGGAAATGTAAAGGTAACGCCACCACCCGGGGCTTCTGTTTCCTTCCTCATTTTTCTAAAAGATCTAGGTATGACGAGAAACGTGGACAAACAACAAAACTTAAAAAAAAAGTTTGAACTGAATGCTCTTGATACCAGCGATCAAGCCCATTGCTTCCACATGTGACACTGAAGCCAAAGAGACCAGGAACATGTAGCCAGTAATAAAGCCCAGTGGGGTAGAAGTAGCAGGGCTCAATACTGCAGCCTGCATTTCTACAACCACCCCACACCACCTTACGTGTGCACGTGAGTGCATAAGCCAGAGCGGTCTAGCAAGCGTTCGAGCTTATTTTTTTCAGATCACAGCAGAGAATTTCCAGGCTGAAATGAGAGCTGTTCCTCAACGTCCACCACCGAGGTTATGGTTTTTCTCTTAGATTTTTAGATGCTGGGTGAATGTTATAATTTCAGAAGTTTAAAGTCTACCTCACGCTCCAAATGCCAGTTGGGCAATCGACTGTTGCAAATTCAACCTTGAAATGCTGAGGAAGCCAGGTAGTATTTCTAGAAATGTTTAAGGAGAAATGCCATTCCCAAGCCCAGAAGGGTATGTGGAGATTAAGTTCAATCAGTATCTCCTGATCTTCACAACACTTGCCATAATGTGCTTATATTCTTCAGTAATTTTGGTGGGGTGTGGGGGGGGTGGGGATGGTGGACATGGGGGGGACAGATGACGACAAAGAAGAAAATTGCAATTGCACAGAAAAAGACCCTGGCACTCCCCCCAGCCAGCCACTCCATGGCTTTAAGATGGGAAAGAAAAATGAACCCAACAGAAGTAACACTGTTATTTTAAGAAGAGTCACATTATTTGGGTTGTTCTAACAAAGAAGAGAGTGACTTCAAAATTAGCAAAATTAGTAAAACTAGTTTAAAATAGGGAAAAAGTATCCTGTGAAAAGTTTCAAAGCTTTTTTTAATTTCACCAGGTCCAATATTGAACCATTTCCCAAGAACACATGTGCTTGTTTTTAAATAGAATTTTTATCCAAAGAAGTTTTCAAAATCATCACAGAAACTTTAATTTACCAGCAGAAGAAACCCAAGAACTACAAAAAACTGAGAAAGATGACATGGGTTTTTGAGAAATTAAAATGTTTGTTAACAATTCTGAAATTTATTTAGCTAAAAATTCAATGTGGTTTTAATTATAATAGCAAAAAACCCCCTGTTGTGGATAACATTGCAAAAAGAGGGAATTTCTCATTTAAAAAATGGCCCTTCTGGCATCGCATAATTTAATGTAAAAATTGTGATCAGCTCTAACTGAAAATAATGTTCTCACAGCTCTCCCTTAGTTTGTACTTTACTAAGCTCTAGATAGTACTAAATAGTTCCTGCTATCCTTTGGCAACAAACCCTCAATTACCATCACTAGTGTTTTCTCATGGGAATTTTACCACAGTGAGATTCTTCAGCACCTCTCTCTGATAGCCCTGACTTAACAGTTTTGAAGTCTATGTAAGGTGTAGTAAACCCAACTTGGTGAACAAATAGTAAATCAACATGATGAACCAACTGCAGGAACCAGGTATCAACAGAAACCAGTTATAAACTCCAATCCTTTCTGAGCCATCCCGCTGAAGCACCAGGTGTCTAACATTTATCTCTGATGTTGAAGGAGGGCAAAGACAGAGGATTTCTCTCAAGGACCTTCTCTTGGGTCCTGTTATCCCTTGCCTGCCTGACTTCTGCAAAATCAAAAGGAACCAGCATTTATCAAACCTAAGCTAGGCTTGGCTGACCACAGCCAGGCAGCAGCTGTAAAAGCTCCAACGAGATTTTGGTATGACTTGTTGCATATTCTCTTCAACAGCCACCATTTCTCTAAAAGACACTTTTTTCTCATTCTTCTCAGGCACAGTTTGCTGACAGGCAGAAAGTCAACTTAAGGCCTGTGTCTCATGAAAGCCTCGCTCCTGCCATCAGGATGAATACTATTATATAGAGTTCACGATGATAAACACTTTGGTACTCCCACACCTCTATGATTAAGTTATTACCCAAGTGTTTCGCAGCCGTGATAAAGATCTACGAATTAAAATATTAAAAAAACAAAAACAAAATTAAAGGTGCATTATCTGATAGGCTAAAGCAATGGTGTTGCTTTCTGTTTTTAAAAGCAACGTTCAGGCAATGATTAAAATAAATGACAATAAAACGATCACATTCACAAAATACTAGCATTAGTCTTAGGGATATGCTTAAGGATTGGGCTGTAACCAAGGCAACCCAATCTTCTGGA
Source organism: Phaethon lepturus (assembly GCF_000687285.1). Taxonomy (NCBI): domain Eukaryota; kingdom Metazoa; phylum Chordata; class Aves; order Phaethontiformes; family Phaethontidae; genus Phaethon; species Phaethon lepturus. The sequence continues at coordinate 25,965 of NW_010552632.1, forward strand.
GAAAGTTCAAGTAGATAGTTTTAAAACCATGGTTCAAAGACACGGTAAATCTGGCTGTAGGGGTACTTGTGACATATGGAAAGTACCACAGCCACCCAACATGAAGCACTGATCTTGTAATAACTCATCCTCCTGTTGTCCAAATGTTACGTTGGAGCAGCCACCGGGTGCCCTCCTGCAGCTGGCATAAGGGTGACACAGGAGCCATTTCATGTGTTCTGGGTAATTTGACAGAAATTTGACTATGCCCACATCCAGATCAAATCTGCACGACTGGATGATACAGAATCAGTCTGGTATAAATGACTACAGACCTATAGCTTATGTCACACCATGCAATGGCTTTAAGCCTGTGCTTAAACAAACCCCAGGGGCTTAAATATTTTGCTAAATTAGAACCTGATCCTGGACTCTCCTGAGCCCTGTCTGGCCACACAAATCATGGGATCAGGCCCTACTTGCCAGCAAATGCTAGAAAAAGCCAAAGCAGCATAAGCAAAAACTGCAGACTTGAACAGAAATGTCTGTGTGATCTTCCAATTCTTTCTGAAAGGAACAATTTGGACATTACCACAGCCACAGATGACGTGAATTTTTATCACGACTACAAAGTCCACCTTAAGAAAAGCAAGGTCTCTTTGGCAAAAAGACTCCTTCTTTGGAACAGATAAAACAGGGTATATTATAAATATGTGATAAATATTGTGATGAAGCAATATCCCAGTGGTTCTTAATTGCGGTGCAATTGAGGTAAGTCCACCAGCGTTTCCTAATTAAATCCTGAGGCATCAGAGGGGAGATTTCTATACACATGCAGGTGATGAGAGCCTCTGTGATGTATATACATTTATGCAATATCTTCCAAATATACTCATAGCATTTTTAGAAGCCAAAACCACATGCATTACAGAAAATAAAAAGAGTGTTTTGGATGCTCGCTCCTTCCAACAGGCACATGGGGTGAAAACAAAAGCATGATAATACCTTTGTTCAGATGTGTCAGGTCTAGAAATTAGCCACAGTACCTCAAATACCACCACTGCTCAATCTTTGTCAAACATCTTCCATCCACAGAATATTTAATGCTTGAAAAGTCTGGCGCTCACCTCCCTGCATGCCAGTCCAACCCACCCCAGCACCCTAAAAACACAGAGGATTCAGATCTAGATCTCCTGGCTGGCCCTTAGCTTTGGAATGGGCTGGAATCCCAAACCTACATACCAGCAAACTTTTCTGGAATGAGAAGACAGAAACTCCAAAAATCAGTAGTTTGGGCCAATCTGTGATTAGTTTAATTCCCATAACATCCCTGGGAAGTTGGAAAGAAGCCTGCTCGTGCAGAGGGCAGAAGACGAGAAGCCATATGACTCAAACCAAGTCCATCCTATGGCAGGGCCATAAAAAAGCCTAAAGGCTCTGGACTTTGGTCTTCCTTAATCTATCTAGGTGGCATTCAGAATTTCCATCAATTACCACCGTATTATTCAGGAAACTCTCATCAGCCACTTGATTTAACACTAACAAGAATAAGGAAGATCAGAGCTATGTTTGCTGCCCTGATGAATGGCTTATTCTGCACCTGAGTGCATCACGTCCTCCCCTGCGCTTGCAGGGATGTAAAATCCTCCACAGGGATACAATGGTGTTAGCAATCCCAGATCTGACCTCCTACGTTTTTGTAGGGTTAGTTCAAACTGGATTTGCTCAATAGTTCCGAGGTTTTTTTGACTGGTGTGGTGCAGACTGCATATAAAGAAGCGAGCTCAGAAGTACCTTATGTGCCATGGTTTAGGGAGCAGGAGCCCAAATGGAACCTGGCAGGAATCATGGTGCAAAAAAATCTGTTTACGTCTAGAGCAGTAAAATTCTTGAAGGCCAGGGTAGAAATCTAGTATAAAAAGGCAAACTGATTCAGCCTAGCCACTACGGTGAAGAACGATTTCTTTTGCTTAATGATGCCACCCTTCTACAAAGAAGGATTCATTCTGAACTATGAATTTTGGGAAACTTTCCTGACACTGGTGGAGTTTGCCAACATATAAACCACGTAAGGAACAGAGGTTTCAGACTGGTATTTCTGTATTTGAATTTACTGTATACAGCTAAAGCTATTAAATTTCACCGTGCTCCTCCATAAAGGTTAGTGCTAAACTGAAAGGAAATGCACCATTTGCAGGAGCTGCAGTGAGTATCTCAATTTTTCCTCTTTGTTTCCTATTGGTCTAGCTCATCTAAATTTTATTTTCTTTTCTTTTCAGCATTAGTAGATATAATTATATCAGGTTTCTGTTATAGAGAATAATGATGAAAGCACCACATTCTTATTGTTTTTCAGTGGGTGCATGAAAAAAATTCTTACAACTTACTCTTGAAAAGTGCCAGTTTGTCACTTATATGGTCAATCAGCCTGCAACTGTTTCAGTTCTGCTTCTTAATTTGTTAAGTGCAAAGAAAGGTATTTTCTTTGATTACATCTGCAAATAAGATATTAATGTCAATTCAGTGATATGAAAATTGCTCCCTCACTATGTAATTTGCACCTTAGTTATTATGGGTTTCATGAACAAGAATATTATAGCTGCTCAGATTGCTGTGGATTTCTAATTTTTTTTTTTTTAATTAACCAAACTTAAAAAAAAAAACCCACCAAACAAAAACCCCACCAACACTAGAAAAGAAGATTATCTGTGCCCAGCTTTTATTTACCTTGGCATACGTATTAATTCTGGACCGAAGATGAAAATGCTGCTGCTGACCCAGCACTCTTCTGCAATGACATTTCACCAGAGAGAAGTTATAAGTGGCTGGGATGAAAATGAAAGGGAGAAAAAAAATGCTTACTTTTTGGAACAGCACAGAGAAGGGTTTAATACCTTCTTTAGCTTTCTTAAGATAAAAACTGAACGTAGGTATTTAGGAGGATCCTTTTTTCTATTATTGAAATAAGATCCTTAATTTTTTTAATGAGAACTCCAGATCATGTGTGTTAACATCAGAGAAATGTATATCCCAAGGCTGGATTCAATCCCCGTTACACTTCAAGCAAAATCCTCCCATTGTAATAAACACGAGGTGGAACAAGAATCTGTTGCTTAAATGTCTACCCAGAAGCCAACACTGCCAGTGGTCCCCCTAGAATGGTGTGTGCGAGAGAGTGGCATAAGATTTTTTTGAGCATCGCTTTGCACTGCAGTTCTATGTAGTAATTTTTTTTTTTAACCACTGGGATTTTAAAAATGTGTTTTCCAGCCCCACATCCTTAAAAGACCTTCTCAACTGACACGATTGGCTTATACCTCTGGTAAATCAAAAGCACATTGTGTGTGAGTGTGTAGTGTGTGTGTGTGTGTGTGTGTGTGTGTGTGTGTGTAGTGTATAGTGTGTGCAAGCTCACATCTTTCTGTGATTGCTCATACATTGTGAATTGGAAGCATCACTACTGAATAAGTTTATGCAATAGCAAAATATAATTTCATAAGAAAAAGAAAAAACCCTATGGAACTGGAAGGGAATGGAGACAAGTAAGGGCCTACAAAAAAGACATAGATAACAGATCTGTGTCCCAAGGATACAAGGTCACACCTAAACTCTGAGATGGAGCTACTTCTGCTGATGATCCAGATCCTATTAAAGTCAAAGGGAAGCTCCCTATGACTTTAATGAGAGCTGGTGACGTTCTCAAAATAACCTGTGAGAAAGAACTAGCTCACATCTTCCACCTTCTACCTTCATTTACTTCTTAAGAGACAGAAATCAAACACAGAAATATAGTTAGGACCACGTTCAGACCTCCTTCTACAGGCAGGTAACTTAGGTGCTGTGATCACTTATCTCCATCAGCGGCAGAGAAAGCAGGTGGTCTGACTCACTCGCTGCCCTCTGGAAAAGTCCCGTCTAAATTAGGTGCCTGTCATGGGCAGTCTGAACATGGCCTCCTGAGTTGCCCTCTTGTTCCAAGGCCTTCCAGTTTTACTTTTTTTTTTTTTTTTTTAAAAAAAAACCCCCAGAGATTCAGAGGCTGGAAAGAAATCATGCAAAGCTTGTGCAATATCCCCCAATGGGCATCCTGGGGAGGGTCACAGTTGATACTCAGAGGTCAGTGCTGGCCTTGGCAGTCAGAGCCTGGATCCGAGCAGAGTTGCAGGTCTTGCAAAGGATGTGCCCATCCAGAGGGTAACAGCCCTGATTGTCCCCTTCAGACAGGAGGCCACCACAGTCCTAGGAAATAAGCAAACAGAAAGAGCAAAGTACATAAGAAAGAAGAACAAGATTAGGCACAGAATCTATTAGTCAAAGAAATTCTCTCCTCACTCTCCACCTTGTAACAGGATCCAGCCTGAGTCAGCGCAAAGCATGAAGCTGAGGTACGTGATGTCTTTCATGATTAAGCCATTTCCTGATAAGAGACAACGCTGCAGAGAAGATGGGTTCCCAAGCCCTCTGCTGAATTTAATCCAATTGAAAATAAAAGGAGATTATTCCCTTCACATTTCTGAGGAAGGAAAGGTCTTTAGCACTGGAGAAAACATCAAACCTAAGCACATATTTATTAACGCAAAAAAGGGTAAAAAAGAAGCATCACTGGGAAGGAAGTTTGGTACCAGTATCTGACTACAGGTAATCTCCTTTGGAAGAGTTAATGGCACAAAGCTGTAGCATCCATTCTTGGGGTGACAGGTAAGCAAACTCCCTGCCTGTCTTCCCATACCAGAACTGTCACCTGTGTCTGTATTGCAATTGGCCCAAAAGATTGTAGCTGAAAGGAGGATGAAAAGGTTGTGGCTGAAAAGCAGCATGTCACTGAGACAGGCACATGGAAACCTCACTAAAAGGCCCAAAACCTGCTCCAGAGACCTCAGCCTTTAAGTATATAAGGCTAAGTATAGCTGCTAGGAAAGTTGGGAATAATCCCTCACTGTGTGATCAGGCAATCACTTGGCCCAAGACTGCTGATGGAGCTGCGGTGAGGGGATTACGGCTTGCCTAGAGGCCATGCCTCTTCATCATAAATCTGTGTTTGTAAATAACCTGGCAAGCAAGTGGTGGAAAGAGGAATATCATTGTTGTTCCTTTTGAGATAGCTGAGGCACATGGAGATCAAGGCCAAATGAGTGTGTGTGTCCTGTGCTCTCCACTGCATCTACTTCTGACATTCATGTGTGTAAAGCCTAGGTATCGCGGCAGCCAGCATGGGGACAATGGTGTATGATGAATTTGGCTCTACAAAATTTAGTGTAGGAATTCCCCAGCATCCTTAAAAACTGGGCCTAAGTAACAGGCTGATGTGTACCCTGAAATCCAAGGTCAAATTGAGAAGTGAACCAGATGCCTCAAGTTTCAGCCTAGACCTTTAAGCCTTAGTCCATCCTTCTTTCCAGTTAAAGTTATTAAAACCTGCAACTGTGATAAGAAATACATTTGGTCTCATTTTCTTACCCTGCCATCTGGCTGATGTATTATCCAACAAGTAACACTTGCACTGAAGAATTCTTGAAGGTTCCCTAACACAGCTGTTCCCACATGTTAATTGCTTTAAGGTGATTTTTCTTCTCTGTCTTCAGATTCTTACCATCAAAATTATATGAAGTGCATAATGAAACTGAACAGGAAAGTAGCACAAAAAGCATTGCACAAAACAAGAATGATCATGTTTATGTGTCCATTAAAATTCTTCAACCCAGAGCCATATGTTGAGTTTCCTGTACAATCTTGCTCAAATACTAACATGCATTACCTTTCATTTTAAGAACATAAACATGAGCAATGTTTGTGTCCAAGCTATAATTTATGAAGTTCTCAAATATTAAGTCCTAATTACCTGAGTCACATTCTCTTGCTCTCCTAATGAACCTGTTATAAACAAGGGACCTGATTTTCTTCTCATTTGTGCTGATATAAATGAGGAAAAATTTCTTGCATGCTGAAGTCAATGAAGTAATTTGATTGTAGAGCCAATGTTACAACAGGGTCTGCCTGTTGTATGTATAACATGAGGCAGTGATGAAATTAAGCCAACCTTTGCTTTCTGTCCTTCACGTGATTAGAATACTAACCTCACATCGGTAGCACTGGACATGGAAGTCACGATCCAAGGCGACAATGCGAACAGTCTCCTCTTGTCCTGGGGCTGGCATGATGGGCTCCTTACACACTGAACATCTCGGTGCAAATTTCCTGAAGAAAGAAGAGATGGTCCCAGTCACCCTCAAATTCAGAGCAGAAGTTTTTGTTAACTGCACCAGCGAGCCAGAAACGCATGCATTTGTACAAACTCACGCACATATATGTACACGTCACAGTTTGTAGCTTTGCACAGCTGCCTCCTTGGAAAGAAGACAGGAAGGAGCACTTTAGTCTTACAATGCAATTTCAGGCTTGCAGGATATTAAAGAGCATTTTGCAGACTATTAGCAGAGGACTTCAAGAATATCTGACAGGCAGCAACACATATTCTGCTTGCCCTAATTAACAACTAAAGTGCCTGTTGAATGACCCACTATCATGACACCTATGCACTGCCACAACTCTCAGGCTCAACCCCTAGCCTAATTCTAAGAAAGTCCATGCAAATTCTATGGTTAGAAAGATAACCATGCTTCAAGAGCATCTCTTGGGAAAAAAAAAAAATCAAAATATTCAAATTTGGAGACTGGAACAAACAGGTAAGAAGTCTTAACAGAGATGGTAAAAAGATTTGGCTTACACTATGCTAATTTGTTGAGGTTTATCCCATCCATATTAAACTTCTGACCCATCTTACCCACTTATGCACACAAGAGCACACAGCACACTCCTAGCCATGCTCACTCAAAGAAGAAGCATCAGAGCAATTCTGACTTGCTGCATTTTCTAACTAAAACCAACTCTCAGTTATCCATTAGTGGGTTGCCCACACTTAAAAGGGAACAGGTCTGGGTGGAAAGACACCAATGCTCTCTCCTCCACAGTCAGCCCGGGTCTGAGTTGTATAGTGACAACCACTCACTGTGTGATGGGACTGGCTTGAATCAGGGTCAGCTCAGGGATCAAGAGGAGCACAGACCTTTGTGTTTCCCCTTATATTGCCCACCATATGCCCTCCTGGCTAATTCATATATGTTCTGTATTACCTCTGGTTTTGGTCCCACCATCTGCCAATGAGAAGTGGCCATCTCTGCTCCTAGACAGGTGGGGATGCTGGAGAACATTTAGCTGCTGGTGAACCATCATTTGCTGTTTTGGTTCAAAACCTATGAGTACCAATTCCCCAGCTGCAAATTCTGCTCACAAAAAAAAGAAACTTATATCTACAGAATCTGCTGCCTTGTGATGAGAGCTGGGGTCATGGGCTATGGGGCAACAGAGAGCAATGCTTATGGCAAACATCAGAACACGAGAAGATCAAAGGCCCTTCTCTTCTGAAATGCCTGAGAAAGACTGACTTTGCCACCCAGCCTGTCACATGAACCACCTCAGAATTAACTAGCTTAGAAAAGAAAAAAAAAAAAAAAAAAAAAAATCTATCTGTACCAGGAATAAAGGAAAATATTAATTTCACTGGCAACAGATGAAAGATGTCTCTGTAGCTGCGATCTGACGAAAAAATGAATTAAACAGTGGCTATAGCAAGTGCTCTGAAAAATAACTTAAATGGTTCATGATATGACCGGAGCTGTAATCGCAGTTGATTACATGCTGCTTCATGCAGGCACTTCCTTGTGCCATTTAGCTCAAATGTGGTGCTTAAAAATCCTTCAACATTTCTCTGTCCAGGCCACTGTGGGTAATTCATTATGAGCCAAATATTAACTCCCAGGACCCAGAGATGACTCCTGCAGATTTCAGGGGATGTGGATGTGCTGCTGCAGGGCCTAAGCTCAGGGGGTAGCTAAGTGACAGTGTAAGTATCAGCTACAGTTTTGTTATCAAGAGGATGTACAAGATGTAAAGCACTGGACCTCCAGACCAGGAGGACGTGTCATCCCTAATCAATTAAAACCGAGCTGGCCAAAGTGCTGCTAAACACGTGGTTGGCCAAAGACATTCTGAGTGTCACATTAGGTCTCATGCTATTCCTGTCATCTTCCCCTCAGTCTTTCACTCAACAATTTTGTGTCCTTTTCTTGGATTGACAGCCTCCCACTTCCCACTTTCAGAGCCCTGAGGTCCACATCCAGTCACTGCCAAAAGACTTCAACATGGGGCATCAGCTCTTGCTCCCAATCTTTCTCCTGAAGGCATGTGAGCCCTTGGCCTGTGGGGCCTGGGGAAGGAGGAGGAGTCTCCAAATCGTACATGGGTATGATGGAAACCCTTCAAGATCCTGAGTGGTGCATAAGCCTTCTGTTGGGCCTGCGCTCAGGACCAAATTTTACCTTACACACACAACTGCTGGCACAGAAAAGCAAGGCAACACAGCAGCTGCCAATTAACCCAGCCTATCTGAGCTGCAGTGAACACCCTCACGTTGGATTTTAACATGCCAGTTGATCATGGCTGCTTCCCTTTCTGTCAAGTCAGCCTGCTGCTTTGAGCTTTCAGGCCCACACACTGATGTCACGAGGCTCTAATTAAGTCTACTCCCTTAGAAATTAAGAGATAAATGGTTCAGATGTAAACTCACATTTGTCAGTATTGATTTCCTCTTTTAATTGAGGGGTGTAATGTGTCTGTCTTTTCCATACAGGGGAAACATTTATGCTCTGATTATATCTACCTGTCTTCCCCAAATTAGTTGTGATGATGGGGGTGGTAGCGTGGCAGTGACAGAAACTACTTGCAACTATACCTTTCAACTTACTTTGAATAGCAGTTTCACTATAAATTATTACCAGGGCTGTATTTTTAAGCAGCCTTAAAAAGCTAATTAGCAACCAGAAACAAAAGGAACTGTGAGCATCCTGTGGCCACCTAGATCCCTCTAGCTGGTAAGCAAACACCTGCAGAGTGCAGCTGTACGGGACCTCTCGTAATTGCTCGGTGGAAGAAGCGGGGAGATGCTGATGTGGAAGTGCAGGTAGAGGCAGTGAGGAGAAACATGCACATGCTGAGTGCAAGGGAAGGCAGGGGGAATGCAGAGCATTTAAAATGAAGGAACACAGAGGTTATCCATAAATTCAGATCTAAGCAAAGCAGAGATCAAGCAGCATAAGCCCCGAACCAATTAATCTTGTATGCCACGGTATGCCTGCTTGGAGCAAAGCTCTGCCTACTATTGAAGAGCCTTGGGAGGAAGCGGCAGAGGGTTCAGATCTCTTTGGACACTCAAACTAAAAAAGGAGGACTTTTAGGGACAAAAGAGAAAGACAATAAGCAAAGCCACTGACAGCAACTTAGGCCATACTTATGGAAATCCTCGATGCAGTGGATGTTCCCACCGGCATCCACAGTGAAGGGGATCCCATCCAGGCTGCGATGACACATCACGCAGGTGAAGCAGTGGGGATGGTAGGCCTTCCCGGTGGCTCGGAGGATCCTTTCCATGATGGGCTTTGCACAGACACTGCACTGCTCCAGCGTGTTCTGCAAACAAAACACACACAGCAGATGTGAGCACCATCTCAGCAGGACATTTACAAAGGTCAGCTGGGTTGGATGCTGCTGCTGATCTACTTAGAAGCTTCAGGTACTTTCTTTTCATTTCTTCTAGATAAGTGCAGTACAGTCAACAAAGAGTATGATAACAGCACAGGGCCTAGGTCAAGCCTTCAGTAACAGTGTGAGAACACAAACCAGAGCCTTCTCTCAGCAGCTATGATAAACCATCAGAGATGGCCCATCAGGTTCGTGTATCGGAGACATTGCAGCTTCTGTAGCCAAGAGCACGTAAAGCAGTTATGCAGCCTGCACTCGGGGGCTTTTGCCTCCAGACTGCCCAGTCTGAACGACCTTTTGCAGCTGAGTTGATTAGAGACAACCTCCACAGCGTGCAGTGCAAAGCTGAAGCACAAACTCCTGAGGCTACACAGAGACACTCTAACTGCTCTGCTAATACATATCCCATAAAGGATCTTTATCTGCCTTGTTAGAAAATCTTCATCTTCCCCTCCCATCACAGAGACTACTGTTGAGTCTGGGGAGAGAACAAACCAGTGTCTGCAATGAAAGCATTGCAAGGACAGGAGTTCAGGATGACTTAAACTGTTCATTTATCTCTGGCCAACGATGTTTGAGATAATGACTGTGAAATGCCAGCTCTAAGGCCATGATTATTGCTGCACAGGTTTTACGTAGTGGCCTGCTTGTGAAGTGCTGGAGCCAAAAACACCCCCACCTTTCAAGTGGGGTCTATTGAATGATTCATCTCATTTCATCCCTCACTCACCGTTGCAGTTAATTATAGAAACACCAAGATAATTTTGCTCAGATGGCGGTCTGTGAGCCACACCAGGCCTTCTGATACCAGCTGAGCAACTTACCCTTTCAAACCAAGCACTTTAAAGACTCATGCCATGAACGGAGGGTGCAACCCATATAGATGCAAACAATAAATCTGTGGCAATGATTTGGGTCAATTCACTGGACTTTAGGAAAGCAAACTTTACCTACTACTCTTGCTTGATGCACCTGGAGTTACCAATAATGTTATCAACCAGTGTTTGAATCGTGGATGCGGTAGAAAGTCTATGATTACAATGTTGATTATGATTAAGATCGACAGAAATAAGGAGGGGGGAAAAGGGAAGGCAAAAAATCTAATGGGACAGAAATACAAAAAGCGGCTGGAAGGCAGATCATGTTGACAAACACAGCAAGAATAAAGTTCTTCTGCTTCCTCATCCAACAAAATTCCCAGGGAAAGTAGTGCTTTGACCAACCACATTGTTATTGCTTCTTTGAGCCAATATTCTCAGGGGCAAGATCCAGCTCTTACATGTGCAGCCAAAATGTATTGTCAGGAGATGAATCACCCAAGAGCTCACAGAGGTTACTTCTACACTCACATATTCGCTATTGGACATTATCTCTAGGCTGCAAATCACTGGTAAAATACAAACATAGAAATACACAGGTTCATATCAGAAGATCAAAAAGGATTGTTTTTGGAAAGGTTGATATGAAAAGTCCTGAATTTCAACCCCTATGAGAACTGTCTCACACATCTGTAAAGACAGCACTGCCAGACTAGTTTTGGTTTCAGACTGCATTTTGCTTTATGCCTTGTAATAATGGGCAGGAAAGAATTATGGCTGGCCTTTCTGTCTGGTTGCTGTCACCATCATCATCATTATAACAGTAGCTGGTATGCCAGAAAAAGCAAGGTCAATAATTTTCTCCTTGGAGAAATAACCTGGCAAATTTACCATTTTGCTTTACATAAGCAGATCACATCATCTCAGTCTGCATCCATGCTGTTCTCTATATTGCCAAGGAAGGAATGCAGCATACCTACAGATACCAATGGAAGATTGTGCCACTCATAAGGCATTTGCTATGACGCCTTTGAATATACGCAGGTATGGAGCTTTTGCCTCACCAAGTCACTGCTTGCTTTATTTCCAACAGTTGCCAACAACAGAGGCCAAAGCACGAGAACAGGGCAAGCAAAACAGCAATTCCTTAGGATATGCTTCCAGCCTCCAGCGATTTCTGGCTTAGGGACTTCCTGAGCCAGAGCTTGGCTTCTCCATACTTAGCCTCAAGTGGATGTTTCTCCCATGAACTTTTTGTTTCTCCCGATCACTTTTTGAGTTCTGCTAAACATTGAGCACCCACAACATGGCTGGGAGTTTCACGGCTTACCTACACATTGGGGGCTGATCTGCTAAGCAGTTCCCCTGGTCTGCTTCCGCAGCCTATCTAACCACGCTCCAGAGAGCGACTCTGAGCACAGCCTACCTGGTACTGTGAACAGAGCAGAAACCTGCTCCTGCAATCCATCCTGCAAAGGGATTTAACACCAAACAGTGTGGCCTGGAAATGCTCTCACTACAAATCTGATACAACCTCTACTCACACATTTCAGACACTCAGAGTTTAAGACCGCAAGGGATCATTACAATCATCTTGTCTGACACTTCGCATTAATGCTGACTTTGGTGGGAGTTCTGCAGTGACCAGGACAGCAGGTAATCATGCTTCTGGATTATGCTTTCAGAAAACACACATCTTCTGCTCCCAAATCTCAGCTCAGTCACACTGTTTGACATTCTTGCAGCTAAGACAAGCGTTTTAAATTTACCAACTCCCGATTAAGCCTTCTATACAACCTGAAAATCAGACCTGAGAAATTTATTCTTTTCATCCTTCCAAGTCTGTACCAGTGAGGAAAAACAAAGTCATTAGTTTCAGACTCCAGCTCACTCCCTGTCTGGAAGTATATTTGCTTAAGCCTCTTTCCTTGCTAGAACCCTGGCTCAGACCCTTCCCTTCAAGGTGTTACCAGAAGGTGCCAAAGGGAAAGCTTCCTTGATTCACACCCATTTGACATCAGGTTGCTCTAAGGCAGGATTTGGCCTGTGGAGCTAACAGGGTTTTCTTTGATTCTCTAATCAGGTTATCCCACATGCCTAAGTGCTGCCCCAGCAGCTAGCAACCTGCACAAAGGTATTTCTGCACATTACGGGAATAGCATCCCTGTAGGATTATGTTTGGCTTCTTGATTTTGCTCTCTTTCACAGTTTAACTAACTCTCCTAGAACCTGCTGGAGCTTTCAGACCTGCAGAAAGCCAAATGAGATGAAGAAAAAAACCTAACAGCCCCATTTTTCTTCTTTCTTCCCCAAGCTGCCATTGCCAGCCCTCTCTGTAATCAACAGGTAGAGCTGAGTGCATCTGATAAGCTACACAGAGGGTCAAAGCAAGGCACAGAGAAGAGAGACAAGAACCAGCTAGGAAACATCAGACCTAGGGGCTGTGGTCAAATTCATGGGATAAGAAAATGGATCACAAATCCAGCAAGGGCTGAGGGGAAAGTTTACTATCCTTTCCCCATATTTTTGGCTAAGAGGCAGGGAGTGTCTTTTGTTTTTAGAGACACTTGTGTCTCCAAATCCAACTAATTTTTTGGGTTTGAAAAGGATGGGGCAGGAACCATCCATTTCTAAATGGAAGGTTAGCCCAATGTTAAAGGCTGAGTCTGGGTCCATGTTTCTTGAGGGCAGAACTGCTTATCCATGGCAAAGAAAAAGAATTGCACCTGGGGAAAATAATGCACCTTAATATACCAGTAAGAAAAATAACCCCAAGCAAAAATACCTTAAAACACAAGCAAAGAACTGAAATGACCAGGACATAAAGCATCAGGTTGCAAGTAAAACCGAAGAGACTTCAACGCGTACAGCACAATCAGCAGCAAAGCAGGAACAGGCTGCTTGGGAACAAGTATCTGACAGCAAGTGGTGGGGGAGTTGTTTGAGGGCACCCCTATAGCAATATTTGGCCCTTCAGAAACCACAGAAAGCCAAAGGGAGGTGCTCTGCAGATGTTAGGTTTGAACACAGCACACAAAGTGAAAATCCAAACTGCTGGGAAAGACTTCTGGGGTGCAAGAGCCATTGAAGACTGGAAGTGGGAAGTGTTTGAATCCCTTCCTGAAAACTTCACATCCCAGATGGAAGGCTGGCAAATGGCTTCGGGGAGCAGAGCTGCAGTGACAGCCTGTGGGCTGCCGCTCATCCTGCTTCCCTAGTGCTGTAGATTATAACCCCTCATAACCAAATTTTGGGTGACAGCAGTAACTCACAATATAGTGCAGCACAAAGACCCTCCCACAATGACCTAGCAACGAACACAGAAGAAAAGCCACACAGAGATTAGTCATTGCTGCTTCTGTATTGGCAATTCATCCGGAGTTCTAATGAACGTAACTGATCTCTCCTGCACTCTGAACAGCACACCGAGGAGAGCTCACGCACGGGAACATGAGCACGGTATAGCTTATTTTGCTGGGAGAAGGGAGGGAAGGTGCTGGAATAAATTACATCGGCAACTCATGCACGGGGACATGAACTCACTTTCTGTGAGCACTGCAGAAGAAACACATTTTTTGGAGTGACTGCGCAGAGGAGATGGTATTAGCTGCGGGAATCAAAAGTGACTGTGGTGCTAAAAACAGGCACATGGTCAACTACTGTAGTTGAACTGTAACTTAGTAAAGTGCGGTAAGTGAATTGCTCTAAATCTTGTGACTCCTTCCTTCATTTCCTCAGACTGCGAGGAGAGAGGAGCAGGAGACATTTTCCCCATTGTGGGATAATTTTTGAGGCTTGAAAATATTTCCATACTTAAGTGAAGACTGAACACTTTAATCTGAAGAAGTTTGGTGAATTTATAAACCCCAAATTAGATCAGGTCAATTGAAACACTGCACTTCAAATAATTTCAAATGGTTTCATTTAGGTTTTGGGTCTGCAAATATATAGTTGGATTATAAATTAAATATAAAGCAGACGTTGGTGGAGGGGTTAAGTGTCAAGATGTAATTTCAACACTTTCAAATATTTTTTTTTTTTTTTTGGCAGTATTTCTAAAAAAGGAAAATCCAAGACCTGATTTCCCACCTCAAAATCCCCAGCCATCCCCAATTGCTATCTCCACAGATGGGTAAACCTTGGCAAACACAACATTTAATTCACTAATGGCCAGCATCAAATTCCTTCCTCCATATTTAAGGAGAAAATTTGGGCATGTGTGAGTGAATCTTTCTCACTTAGCTTGACACATTATTAGCAGTGGGTGACACTCCCTTTCCTGTTGCTCTCAGTGGGGTAGGGCCAGCAAGGGAGAGCCCTGTGGAAGCATCTTGGCTGATTCTCTGATGTTCAAGGCCACATTGCCATAGCTGCATCAGTGCGTTGGGGCAAGAAACATGACTCCTGTCAGTGCAAAATATCCTGGCAAAACTCCCTAATTCAGACACAGTGGTAAGCTGTGAGGGTGCTCTTTAGCTGGTATTTCTGAGATAGGGAAGGGAAGACACTGGAATAAAATTACACTGGCAACTCTGCAACATTACCAGCATGATGAGGGTCTGAGCTGGGCATACAGCTACCAGCTGCACAGTGTAGGCTGAAGCCCTGGAGGTTGCTGTATTCAGTGGCTTTCAAATAGTTCTTCCATTCGGCTCAGTTTTTAGTGGCTTTCCCAGCACAGTAGCAATACCACGGCTGGCATGCTTCCCCTCTGCTGGAATTTGCTTTTCTTGTCAGGAAAACTGAATTCAGCTTTGTATTTTTGGACTCAGCAGCTGGAGGTGAATCTGTCAGAAAGTACTCTAACCATAGAGGGTGAAGGAGTCCTTTCCCCTTGCCCTGTAACTATTAGAGAAAGACTAGATATGTTTTATGGCTTATGTTAGTAGCACAGATGACAATGGCATGCAATTGAGTCCACAAACGCACAATAACATAAAGGCCATGATGAAAACGGAATAGGGCTTGAGAAATGCTTCACAAATGATATGCAGATGTCAAGATATGCTCTACAGGGAGAGAAGGGAGGAGTTCCATTTGTTCCTTCTTAAGATAGCTGTTTTATCAAGTGAAGGCTAAGGGATGGCTTTGACATTGTCTGAACAAAGGCTGGAGAGGAAACCTAGGGAAGGCTGCTGGATCTGGCAGGCTCATGAGTTGGCCATACTACCTGGAGAAAGGTATATGTTTTTAATGGTGAACATGATCAATGCTTGGAACAGCACAGGCAGGGACAGGGTGATTTCTCTGTTGCTCAGTGCCAGTTTAGGTAAGACCCATGTCCGTTTCTAGTACCACCAAGTTGAAAGTGATGAAGGAACGTCAAGGTCTGCTCTGCATTAGGATCAATGTCCAACCACAATCACACTGACTCCTTCCAGCTAAAAATCCACAAGAAGCCTGATGTTGGAAATTGCTTAACTACTTTCTGGCACTCAAAGCTACTCATCTTCTTTACATTCCTTGCTCTGACAACAGAGAGATCTTTTTCACTTTAAAACAGCAGTGCTTACAAATGTAACAAATGAGGGATTCGTTCTCTAAACTGGTGGGCTGGAAGATAAAATGCCTGGATTTTACTTCTAGCTTTTCAACCCATTAACTGTCAGAGGCGAAGCACTCCCATGCTCCATGCCCCTGTTTGCCTGTAAATAAAATGGCTGTAAAAGTTGCATATTCCAGTGAGAAACTGGGTGCTGTTAGGTTTGATAAATAGTTGTGAAGCAGTTTGTGTGCCCAAATGGTTACTTGATGGAAACAAGGTATTTTTAACAGCAAAAACTGAATGTTTTTTTAATCTATAACAATTGCACACACCTCAAAAGTCAACAAGGTCTGACTTTGGGAAGCGTGGTACTGAGGAACAGCATATGAGCTGTTACTCAGAGCACTCCAGTGTAGCTACAGCAATTTGCAAAAGTTACTGGGAAAATGCTTCTAACTTACAGTGGACTTTAAAAAAGCATGGAGAATAATAAAGTCTATGCTTATGACATTTTTTCAACACCAATAGTTATAGTTGCATGCACTACTACAGTAAGCCAAGTGATTGAAATCGTGCTTAACAACTACTATGTAAAAGGATGTTGTGATGTATCTCGGTAACCAGCACCCATTCCTTCAGTAATTTTCATTCTAGTCAAGCTGCATTTCCAGACCTTCTCACATCTTGTCTACTGCCACCAGAAAAGAGGAGCTGCACATTCCCAGCCAAACTGCAAGAGTGCATTGTGCATGTTGGTGAGCACTGCTCATGCTTGCTGTTATGACTGCTGACCACACCACACACCAGGTACGAATCACACTATAACCATGTGAAGTCAGTCACACTAGAGTAGGACTGCATCTGGTCCAAAAAACATGCAACCACTAAGCTGGGGCAGGCTTTCGGAGCTCTGGAGAGATGAGCATCTGTAAAGCACAGCAGCACCAGCAGAGCACAGGACATAAGCCTGCCTGGGAAGGGAGGGATGATCTGGTAAGACAGTTTCCATCTCTGATTTCTTCAATCCAAGGAGATCCCGAGCTCACGACCAGACCTTTGGCCCTCATTCCAAACCGTTGCATAATACAACGCCTGGCGCAAGATGCTGATTTTCAAAGATTTCTAATTTGAAGGAAATCCCTCAAAATCCCTCCCAGAATGCCGGAGGTAAACAGTTTGTTCAAGGCTTCTGCAGCTCAGGCGAACTGGCACAGAGCTACCGCTGAAATCCCTGGACCCTGTTGCACAATGGCAGCCATGCCTCGGAAGATTAGTATTGCTTCATACCGCAGGGGTCACTACCTAGAGATAAATCATCTGCTGGCTTTGCCGACTGCAGAAAGATGGGTTCGAGGATTCGTAAGACTGGAGTGAACCTTGGTAGTTTTAAAACCTATGCTATTCTATTAGCTTTGCTCCTAAGGCACAGGGGGAATACATGGCAGGTTTTGATAGCCTGTGCTTTTACCTATTATTAAGACCCACATGTCACATGAGTACACCTACAAACCATAATCGTCACTCAGGTCTCCGCGGTACAAAGTGCTCTGAGGGATAAAGCATAACTGTTCCCTATGCCCAAGCGCTTCCACTCTTTGCGCTACAGATGTCGTACTGCTTGCCTTACGTGCTCTCATCATCAAATCTATCTATCCCCTCAACACATGATGTGCCTGACCTCGTATGCCACCCTGGGAGTTTTGCCTAAATAAGGACCGAAGGATCTGTCCTGTTGTGATTACTTTCTGCACAGGCAGCAGAATCCTATGTAGCTGGGAGATGTGGCAAACAGCGAGAAGATACACTCTGCTCCTTGTTTAGATACGATTGTGGACAACACGGAGATTTCAAGCTTAATTAGCAACGCCGAGGAAGCTGTTAGAGAGGCATTTCAAACCGCTTGCAGTTTAAACTGATTAGAACTTTGTGAAAGCAGAACAAGATTGTGTTAGCAAATTGTTAGGCTAAAATTCAAGTCAAACTGAACCGCATCAAAGGAAATACAAAGAAGTGACTATCGGCAAGAAGTAGGCTTTCTTCTTTTCTTTTGGTAGAGAATTTAATTTCATAGCCTTTAATAAACCTCATGATCCAATCCAAGCTTGCCACTCTGGCAAAGAGCTTAACCAAAATAACACTGGAACTCAGAGCTGGCAGACCAAAGAGACTATAAATTGGTCAAATCTGGGCAGAATACAAGGGAAAAAAATCCAAAATTCCATTCAATCTTCCTGTTTTAGAATTTTGATGTAACTGACCATTGACATGGAAATGTTATCTTGACCTTAACTGCTAAAGCTGACTTGCGGAGGAAAAAATGACTGACTCTGTGACATTTCAGTCGTTATTTATAGTTCCCCTCACCCTTCTCTTTCTTGGTATTTTTGCATTAGAAATGAATTCTTGCCTGCCATGCTTTTCCTGAAGGACTGAGCAGTGCAAGAATTTGTGACATAAAAACCATCAAGAAAATGGAATCTTGTTGATTAGCATGGAAATCAAATTTTAGTTGGAAACTCTGTCAATAAACTAGCATCCAGCAAAGATGAGCTTTTTTTGGTTACAGATTGAACACCACCAGTCTTAACTGCGACCTGCTTAAAGCTGGCATGTTACGCCTCCTGTGCTCTCCAAGAGAGATTTCCTAGAGAAACCAAGGGAAAGAGAGAGCTTGGGTACTTCTAAAGTTTGTACACACACAAACACACACACACACACACACGGCAGAATCCTTTCCCTTCACTCCTTGAGAATTAAAAATAACTCGCCTCATCTCTCTAACTCACAAGGAAAGGCACACAACCCATCTTCCCCTGGTCATTTCAAGTCACAGATAAGGGCATCTCTAAGTTGCTTCTAATAACTACCAAAGGCTAAATATTTCAGCTAAGCATCAGTTTAACAGCCCCCCCCCCCCCCCCCCCCTACGCTCAACACGAAG
>NW_010552632.1:44806-50914 GCF_000687285.1 Phaethon lepturus
CAAAGAAAATGCAAAGCTTCTCCTGATCTCTCATACAAGTAACAAGAGAAAGTCATGTCTTCTAGTGGCAGGGGCAGAGCACTGGAAACTAACGATGTCTGGCTTCTGTCCTTGGGTTCACCAATGACTCTCAGAATTTCATTTCATTATTTTCCACCTCTGTGCTTCACATTATCTGTGGAGTGGGTTTAGTAAGCTATTGGGATTTAGTAAGCTATTGGGAGGCCTGTGATGCTCTGACAGAAGTTGTGTCTCTATTATGAACACCAAAGTTGGCACCTAGAACTACCAAGAAATAAACAATTCCCCAAACTGATCCAAACCAAAAAACAAGTAAGAAGGTAATGAGATTTTGCACAGCGTTTCACGGAGCTTTCACTGAAACACCTTTTGAGTGCAAGATAAATTTTCAGTGTATACGTGCAAGTTGTCAAATAGAGGTCATGGCAACAGTTCAGCACAAAAATACCTGCTTTTAATAGATAACGCAACTGAGTATAAAGCTTGGAAAAAAAACCCAAAACCCTCACAGCACTTGGATGTTGCTGCTACCTAAACTGACAATGAGAATGTGATTCTCCCAAATTCCTGATGCACTTCTTAAAGAGTTGCCAAACGCATATCAGTCCCTGTTGTGAGGAAAATGTGTTGGAGCCTCTGGGGCAATGGGAGACTTATCTATGGCTGGAATATGAGGGTTGAAAACTTTGTGCATGCTCTGAGGTCCTTCCAAAGGGAGGGGAAAAGGTGGTTTCTTATTTCCTGAAGAAACCCTCCTGAGTGAAATGCATATTTTAAAGACTTTGGAAGAATACTGAGCAGGGACCACAGGCAACCAGCACTGGCCACTGTCAAGAATAACAGAAAGCAGAATTTAGTTAAGGCAAGAACTGTGTTTCTATACTCTTTACCCTCTATACCAAGACCAAGAATTTTATTTTTTGGGGGCCAGGATTTCTTCAGAGGCTTCAACTGCGTTATCCCCTGGAGTAACACCCATTCTTCTATCTAGAGCCAGAGTCTAATTGGAAATAAATGCAGGCTGCTGAGTAACTCTGGGACCAAATATATCACCTAGCAGATATTGGGATTATTTTTAGATACAATGACATTCCTGTTCTTTTCATTCAGATGACCTGGATGCTTGCTTCAGTTCCAGGTCTGGAGAAGCAAGTTTGAGCCACCTGCTGAGATAAAAGTGACAAAGAAGGAAAAAGGAGAAGTGGAGACAGCTATATAAGAAGAATCCAGACAAGGCGCAGCACAGATAAGAACTTTCCAAAGAAGTCAAATGAGATGTGAGAAAAGTGAAAATCCATCTGCTTTCTAGCTGGAGGCGGACCTTCTATGCTGAGGACCCATCCGTTGCCTTCCTTCCTCCACTACGAGATGAAAGATAGAGACAGAGAAAATTATTTACATCAGCCTCCAAGCCACCTCTGAGGGTGCTTCTGCTAGAACTCAGCTCAACATACAGTTGGGAGAAAAAGGATGACACATTATTCATTCTAAACTTACAAACTGATACCCGCACTATGGACCAGATCCTTCCTGGAACAATGTGTGAAAAGCAAACCAGAAGCTTTGGGCTACTCTTCTGTTCAAGACACTGTGGTGGGACTGTTGGGGAGAAGATTCCTTGCAATGTAATTGCCTACCTGGTTTATTTAACCTCGTGGCACTGTTCTTTTGCTCTCAAGCTAGAAAAATTAACTAGCTCCTTGTGAAAAAAGTTTTTTTTATTTTGGACAGACAACATGGAGACATAGATACAGAGATCTTGGATGGCAAAATCGTTGGAATGCAAATAAAAATGTCTTGGGCTCAGAGTTGCCATCAAGAGTAGATAGGCATGCCTGAGTAGGTGGCAATTCTCTGGTGTCAGCAGGGTTAGTCAAGGATGTTCAGAGCAGGAAACCTTCACTCTAAAGTAATTTCTCTCCCTTTCATCACCACAAAAATTTTTGGATTAATTTGGAACATGAAGGACACTGGTCTGAGCTGTCGGGAAGGTTTATGTCAGAGCAGAGCAGACCAAAAATCAAGCTGACAGTTGGCATTTCTTTACCAGGTATTTTACATCACTTGAGGAGGCTGCCCTGGATGTTATTTAAAGTTGAAAAGCCACTGAACACCGTGCTGGTCAACTAACTGTCAGTCCCTAATATATACTAACCAGATTACTCCTGAGTTTATGAAAGCAACACAAAAGGCTTTCAGCCAAATATTACATTTAAAAAAAGAAACAACAGTTGAGAAAAAACAGCAAAACCCAAATGTGAATGGAGCTTTTGAAAAGAAGAAGAGATTCACTTGGGCACACACAGCAGTAACACAAACTCCACAGTCTTGTGACAGCGCTCGAGAATCAACAAGCAAAGCAGAGCAGCAACGGAAGGAGAAACCAATTTGTTCAACCTCACTGTTTTCCTAGTGACACAGTTACATAAGAAATATGCATTTATATAAACACACTGAATGTATAATAGATATTATATAACATGTCCATTCTCCAGTCAATAGCATCCTCTCAGTGTATGGACTCTCGGGCTGAAATCACAGTGGTTATGGAATATAGGGGAAAAAAACCCCAACATTACTCCAGGATCATTCTGTTCTGTAACAGTTCCATTCTGTTACAGGGATTTTCTTTCCGTAACAGTGGAAAAGTTACCATGCTCTGGTGCTTCACAGAGTATTTTAAAAGGTCTGAGATCACCTGCACCAGTGGTTGTTTCTCATTAACATAACTGCTGAATTGCTCATCTCCATCCTAATACAAGTTACTTCCAACTTTCCTTTCTGAAGGAAATTGCCATTTCCCCAGCAAGAACATCTGAACACCCAAAGTAATCTGACCCTCACCTTTTGCCAAGCAGCTCACGCAAAGTAAAACTGGTATGGCCCGCAGCTTTCCATAGCTGCTGATTTAACAGAACTACTAGGAACAGCAGAAGGAAGGGCCATTCTTCATCAGGCTCTAACTGTGGACCAGATCCAGGTGCAAAGGGACAAGACAGTCTGGTAATAACATGTGGCTCATGTACCTGATTGATCCAGCTGATGCAGGCAATACGGACAAGTGCTGGTGGTCTAATGAGAGAAACATGTTTTGCTGCTGGCACCATACTACCCTACTGTGCAAAGCGGTCCCTCCCCGCGCGCACTGCCACACCAGTTTCCAAAGAGATGAGGGAGAAGGACAGAGGGACAAGGAGTGGCAGTGAAGGGTGGGGAGCAAAGTGATCTAGGACTTTCTGAGTCATCCTTTTTTTCCAGGTTTGCTGCTGGGGCAGCATAGCCCAACTCTGCCCTACCTGTAAGTTTTCCTATGGAAAATTTAATGTTGGCTCCTTCACATGCAGCGCGAGTCCAGCGAGCACCCTCCTGCCAGTTCTGCAAGGGCAGCTAAGGAGTCTTGCTGGAAATCTGGCCCCAGAGAGAAACAGCAATGGAAAGCAGCCATTTCAGAAGCACATTATTAAGCGATCAGACCAGTAGCTACAGGATCCCATGGAAAAGTTGATCCAGGCACTTTGTATAATTACTTGAGCCCTCCCAGAGTCATTTATTCCCCTTTGTGGTTGGCAGGGAAAGTCAATATCTTCTGGAGCTGCAAAGTCATAGAGCTTTTTAAGAAGCCAGGTTTGTACGTGAAGACATTTCTCTTTGCAAAGTCTTCACTCAAGTACACTGTTCAGCAGCGATCCAGGCTTTCTGCAGAGCTAATGTAGCAAGTTCAAATGAGCATGGCACGCAGGCGAGTTTAAGCTTTCCATTTTCTTTACCTACATATGTTTTAGCACTCACATTTTTAGATGAAGAGGCATAAAAATAGCTTAATTGTGCATATTGCCTACAGTACTGCTGGACTCCACCTGTGGGAAGGAACTGGAGTTTAAATTTTATTAAAGTTGCACATGTTTCCAGGAGGTTGCTAATTATCCTGTGTGCTTTATACAGTATTTCTGGCTCCAGGGTCTTTCTGTACTTTTCTGACAGAAACCCAACACAAAAATATTTGAGCTGAGATCTGGAATGCGTGACTGAAAACCAGGCACTCACTCCAGGGTTCATCTGACCCCATATATCCTTGTTCTTACCAGGCTTTGGAAAGTGCTTTGAGATCTGCTGGTGAGAAAATACTGCCTGGATAACAAAGACCTGTCTTTCCAATTTAATTCTCCTGCTTCCATGCACTTTAAACTCACTGGTTTGCCTGGCATTCCTCGGACTACATCCGGGTGCAGAGCTCATCTTTTGAGGGCCTAATGTATGAATTAATTCACTTTGAGTAGAACCCTCCTTTTAACTACCAATTGCTCACAGTCACACACTGCAAAGTGTCCTCAGGGATGGGGTTCTATATTTTAGGGTGGTTAATTCAAACCGCCTTTTCTTAAAGACATTCTATGCCTGCAGCTTGAGTTGGGGTATGTTCAGCATCTTGGAAAAACAAAAACAAACAAAGCAGCCCACAGTCTTCTACGGAGACAACAAACCACAAAATGGCTAGAAAGAAGGCTGGTTTTTGAAAACACCAGCTTTTACCTCTTCTGACCTAAATGGCTGACCACTCCAAGCACCACCTCTAAGCGCTTTTCTTTGGCTCCTTGAACAAAGGCAGACAAATCTCCAGTGGCCATAAATCATCATTCTTCAGTGGTATCAGCTGAAGTTACTGACATCTGGACCTGCCATGGCAGTGGTCTAACAGGAGGAGCGTGTTAGCTAGTGCCATGCATGGGATGCAGGGGCCTTGCCAGCATACAATGTGCATGCTTCCCATCTTCCCACCATGCCTGGGCTCTCTGCTCTCTTTTGGGAACGTGACAAGAAAAACCCAACAAAACAAGGCACCACCCCTTCTACCCCAAATCCATGGCTTGTGAGGTCCCTGGCGCTATCACAGCATTGTTTCTGTGCAGAATCCCTGGCAACTGATCCCCTTACGATATTGAATGCTTTACAGGTTTGACTAAATCAGGACTTCTGTGACAGTGTCCAGGCCTAGTATGAAGGCATCAAGAGATTAAGAGTTATTGCCTACCAGTATTTTGTTCCAGCAGTAACCAGTCATACTGTTAAAGTATTTGTCTCGTTTCTGCTGTGACTGTGTTTAGCTACTGCTTCCACCATTGTTGTGCCTTTCACCACTCGAAAAGTTTCTGTATTAGCTAGTACTTCACCTTATACATTACATTATACCACCTCTGCAAAGCTAAACTGTCTGAGCTCACTTTAAGGTATTTTTTTTCTCCCACCTTTGCCTCTTTTCTCCCCCTTCTTCAGTCTTTCAGTGTCCTTCTAAAGGATGGACAGGCCTAGGTAGGGGATTCCACTCTCACCAACACTGAACTTGATATAAAACGACTCTTCAACTTAAGTCTTTGCAAAGCTGGTATCAGCCCTTTTGGCCACAACAGTGGAAGTCTTCCTTAGCTGGCTGTACAGAAAGCTCCTTCCTAAGGCAGGCACTTTGCAGGATGAGCCTCCAGCTGTAGATGGAGCTGGTATGCCAGAAGATGATGGTTTTGTTCCTGGACAGATAGACGGCTTCACAGTTGGGTGTATTAAACCAATTTTGCTCAAATGAGTCCAGGATGTTCATCAGTCCATGCCCTTCCATTCCACTGCTCTGACATCTTGCTAATCCACTGATTTTAGCAGCAGTTCTTTCTTTTTTCTTTGTTGCTAATAACAGATTACCGATAAGCATCAAGTACTATCAGACAAAACAGCTCTACAGTACCACACTAGAAATCTATTTCAGCCATACCCTTTCACACTGTTTCTCCTGCAGAGATGGTCACACTGGGCCCGAAGACATGGTTTGGGGGACAGATAGTTTATCCCAGGCTGCCTGGTTACCATCACAGGGAGTCTTAAGCAGAAGCCATTAACAAGCTGTGTGATTTAATGGCATTTCAGGGTTTGGATAATGTGTGGTAGTTTCTTCACATGTCTATATGAAATAAAAACTTCAGTGTACAAAAGGTTTTGCAGAAAAATTTAAGAACTGCTTCAACAAGAGGAAACAGTATTTTACCTTACTAGAGGCAAAAAAAAAAAAGGGGGGGGGGGGGGCAAAAAAAAAAGCCGGAAAAA
>NW_010552632.1:50945-110894 GCF_000687285.1 Phaethon lepturus
TCACTCTGACAAGCCCCTGGAAAGCAACAAGCTGACTCTGGCTACTGTTGTGCAGCTGATGGTTGCGTTCAGGCATGTCTGAGTGACAACATTTTCAAAGCCACTGGTCAAGCCCACTTCTGCAACAAGAACTCAGAATCACCAGGCAGAGATAATCCTACGGCTGGAAGCATGGAGAAAGTTTGGAGATTGAAAATCCCCCAAAAGACAAAACTGCAGCGTAAAAGAAAGCACATTCCCAATGCCAGACCTTTCACAAACAGAACCAGGAGAAAGAGATGGGAAAGATCACTGTGGAAGAAACTGGGAAGCATCTGCCATAGCCAATATACAGCAAGGGGCACCTCTGAAACTAATCCAAGTATAAGGTAGTTTTATGCATCTAACTCCATTTCTGGAAGACGCAACTTTATAAACCTCTTTAATTATTCAGTGTCTTTTAGATATTACACTTATTTGCTGTAACCTTAACTCAGTTTGAACTAATAGCGACATTACGTTAAGTTACCTAAAGTGGAGTACCAGGAGCCTCTAAGCGATGCCCTCTGTCAACAATACACTGCTGCAGAGAAGAGAACGTGTTTTCCCCAAGCTGCTCTGACTAGCCTAAAAGATGGTAAGGTGTAGAAGAGAAATCCAGTTAGGAGAAGCTCCCAGCATCCCAGGACCGTGGCCATGAGTTAGCTAAGCCCTCTGAATTCACACTATGCAAGCCTCAATGAACAAATGATTGGCATCAACCCATTTCTCAGGGATGTAAAACTGAGGCACAGGGAAGCAACGCAAGCTGCGCAAGAGATAGACATAAGGCAGCAGACAAATTCAGAGTAGGAACAAGGGCTGGGAGATATGGACCCTGGACTGTGTTCAAACAGCTTAGCTCCAACTACTTTAAGTTAACCAGATTTCTCATTTCCTTCCTCCTGCTTTAGGGCACTCTCAGCAGCTTTGGCATGCTTGAGGACAGCACAGACTGCTGGTTATGAATCTAGGAGCTAAGGGAAGCACTGAGGGGAAGGACTGGTAGGCATCTGAACGGACATAATGATGCTCTGGCCAGGAGGAGGAAAAAGCCATTTCCCAGCTGGCTCCCAAAGCCCTGATGTTACAGAGTAGATGAGGTAACCCAGGTACCAGGAAAACATCTTGGGGGAATGAGGACAGAAAACCTCAGGGTTGAATGCAGCTCTAGCAGCCTGGTCATGCCACCCCAATTGGATGGTGTCACAGAAGGGCATAAGGTAGCTTACCTCCCCATAAATACCCCATATGGGGTAAAAGCAGCTGCTTTCCCATGCTGGGACCTCCTCCCCATGAAGCACATCAGGAGTTCCTTCATTTGGCAGACTTGTGAAGGGCTGGTTACATTTTACTCTCCCATGCCTACAGGCACTGCCATTTGGCACACAGAGCTGATGTAGCAGTTGCACATGCATCTGAGCTTTGTAAATCCCATGTAGGAACATGCTAGCTCAGACACGCAAGATGAACTCAATGCATAATGGAAGAGTGACATAAGTAGACCCCCATTTGTCAAATATTTGGCAAGGATTTCGCAGCATAGTGTAGCCTCTACCCTCTGCTTTCATATGCCAGGATACTTTCCAAAATGGCTTGTGCTTTAGATCCCATTCACTTCTTAAAAAAAACCAAAAACTAAACCAAAAACCAAAGAAACAAAAAGATACTTTTCACCAAAACCTGCTGGGGAAAAAAAAAAAAAAATCTACAGAAAGGCGCAGCTGCACCTTGCAGATACACACATCTGAAGATTTTTTATGTAAGACTCCCCCTGACCGTGTGGAGAGCTGTTAAAATGTCAGATCATGGTTTGTTGCTCTCAGGGAGGCTGCTGCAGCACTCAGTCAGAACAAGTTTACATCTTGGAGGAATTAATTTGTCTGAATAATGTCATCCTGGTTAAACAAAATGTTAGGGAAAATATTGCAGAGTTCTGGTGCACCTCCCTGAACTGTTGCCTATATATGGGGATTAGCCAGCGTGAAAGGGATCCTGCTGAGTCAAACTGGATTATAGCAGTATTATTTTATAGAGACAGAAGAGAAGGAGAAGGAGGGAGGAGCTAGGGAAACCTTGCAAAAATATCAGCTGTTTGACATGTTAAAGCAAACAGCATGGATGTGAAAATTCTGCCTGCTTACACGAGCGCATCAGAGCCAGATCAGCTGACAGCAGCAACCAAAAATAAGTTTTTACCCCTTTTAGCCCTGCAGGCAACCCCGCTCCCAGAAAGCAAGGTGGACTCCAATCCTTTCCCAGCCATCAGGGGATGTGCTGGCTGTATTTCCACCAGGGACCAGTGCCATGGTGGCACACTGGTGGTGGTGATGTTCCTCACGTGGGGAGGATGTCGTGGGGAGCCTCGCTAGGCCTGCCCAATTTGCCTAAACAGCACGTAAGGGAGCAAACGAGCTTGCAGACTCAGCTCTCAGAGCCCTTGGGGAGCTGGTGCAGATGGCAGGAAGGGAAAACATGCAGGCTTTCAATAAAGTCCCTGAGGTGCCCCCATTTTTCATCACCAGGCATTCACACAACCATTTATGCGCTGATTGTTCAATGCTGGCTGGAGACTCGGGGCTCCAGCTCCATGTCACAAATGGGACATGCCCTTGTACGTCTTGTTTGCAGAGCTGGATCTGCAGTGTGTTCTTAGAGCGTGCCTGGAGGGCTGGTGTCCTCTCTCTCCAGCAAACAGCTTGACCTTACAGTGATAGCATCAATTCCTCCGCCTGTCTCTCTCTGACCCAGCAAATATTTACCTGTGCAGAGCAGAAAAGCTTGCCCAGGAGAAAGCAGGAGATGCCTACACCAACCGTCTGCACCCTGCAACACAAGGGGTAAGATTTGGGGCTGCCTTCCAACTCTCACTTCAAAATCAGCCCTAAATAGCCTACATTTCAGGTCAGTGGTCTGATCAGTGGGACTGCATGAAGGGCCTGAGGGTGGGTGAAGACCCCCCTACCCTGATTATGACATTGAAGAACAGACCCTGCTTAAGCACAGAAGAGCAGCAAAACTCAGGCAGGGGAGGAGGTGGTACTTTTCAGGCCACAAAGAGATGCTGAAAGAAGATCCAAGGCTTGTGCCTCTCTCTTTGTAATGCTTCTATTCAGCAAAGCTGGCCGTGGTGGACCAAAATCCCCATGCCTGCTCCTCCTGGGAAGTGTCAGAGCCTAACAGAGTGTGGTGGATTATGCTTAAAGTTGTGCTTTCCAATGCTGAGCTGAAGACTGCTGTGGTAGCAGTGGAAAAACACTCCTCCATCCTCCACTTCCCAATGCCAGAATATCAAATGCAATGCTAGGCTAGCCAGAGCTTACAAACACATGGTTCAAAAGGAAAAATTCAAATGGATTTGAGTCATGGGAGTACAAAAAAAAAAATATTCTCAAAAAAAACAAATAGAACATATCAGTCATGTAACTTAGAAAGCCAAAATTTCCTCCCAAAGCCAGCAGTGAAACAGTTTCCAAGATTCCAGGGTGCATCTCTGTCTGGAGCGAATATAGACATTTTTTAAATCCAAGTTTCAAGCCCAGTAAAATCCATTCCTGACAATAAGAACCCCTCTTGACCAGCCAGCCAAAGAAATCACGCCATTCCTCCTCAACCCACCTTTTCCCCACAGGTAGCATTGTAGTCCATACAGCTGCACCCCTCCAGCATCAGCCGTGCCTATCGTGGTGCCCACCACACACGTCCCATGGAGCAAGACCCTCTTCCACCCCGCTTTTGCAGTCGGCAGTATTAGCCCTCTGCTCTTCCAAGCAGGGAGCTGGAGCAGGCTGGGAGCCTATCTCAGGAGGACAGGCGCAGTCCCGACCCACATCTTCTCAACGAGCACTCCCATCCCTTCCCTGCCCCTCTCTGGCCCTGCACATCCCATGGTATTTTCTGCATGCTGGCCTCCGCTGGAGCTGCAAGGAGACCTCTCCCCTGAGCAGCCTCTCTGCTCATGCCTCCCGTGTATCTCAAAGGAATGGCGGTTTTGGGGTGGTTTTGCCCTCCAGCTGAGGTTTCAGAGCCTGGGTCACTCATCTCCAAGGCCCGTTTCCTAACCACATACATCTCATAAAACAGTCTGGGCGTACCGCACCTCCACTTTCTTTTCCTGGCTGTGTCATCAAAGAAAACGGTCAGAACTGCCTTTTCTGGTGGAGCCAGCCCTGAATGAGGGTGAATTAGAGCATGACTAAACAACCAGGCCACTCGGGAGCTATAGGTGGAGGAAAAGTTACTTTCTAGGTACTCAGATGAGGCTTGCCTTAAATACACCAAGCAAAGGTGACACACTTGGGATGACTGCAAGAGGGTTGTAGGTAGGGTTGGTTAAAATACTCTACCCCGAGAGGTACCAGCAAGTCTCCACCATCACTCCCTAGAGACATGCATGTCAGACCAAGCACGTGGCTTGTAGCTAGATGAAGTTATCTGGAATGAATCCCACCACAGGCATCAGACCCATTTAATAGAAATCCAGTTGTCTCCAAATGAGACAAAAAATGTGCTCCCTTAAAGAAACAGCAGTAAAAACCACCCTCCCCCCCAATTCCCTGTGTGCAAACATCAACAAAAACTAAGTTGTGTAATACATTTTGCAAAAGTAAAGTCAGAATAAATGCTTTGCCTCCGACACATAAGGAACATATTATTACCACATTGTCTTCAGTGATTATTCAAGCAATGCACTTAAACGTTCAGGGAGAAGAATGTTTGCTAAAATCTTGTTATGTAACGCAGGGAAAATGACTAATTCTGCCCTTGATCTTTTCGTATTTTGCTCCAAGTAAGAGTCACTAGATCTCATTCTCTGGTCGAAGCAGCAGCACGGCCAAATTCTGACCCGATTCCCCCAGTGGCTTTCCCCAGTGGGCCAATCCCATCCCTTGCAGCTGAGTTACTCCAGACATACTAAGCATAACTGGCTTCTGAATCAGTCCTTCAGGGCTGCGCATTTCCAAAGACAGGTGGAATAAACAGCGCACATTTCTCCATGGTCCCTGCTGACAGAGGTCAGAGATCATTTACTTCCAGTTCCTCATGACTTGCGCGGTCTGGAGCCTTACGCATAAGCCAAGTGGGGCCAACTCCATTGAGCAGTCATAACCATAGTTTAGCAACTGCTGATTCACAGAGTGGGTTTCCTACATCAATTCCTCTCCTCATAGCAGATGCAGAAGTTACTGAAGATCTTTCCTGTGGGTATCCTTATTTCCAGTTCATTTGCATCAAGAGTATACATAAAAGACAAATAGACCTGTCTGATCTTACAGACATCTACTAGAAGCTGCCATTTTCCTACCCTCGTGTGAAACCAAACAAATGAACAAACAAAAAAACCCCACAAGGACACAACCAAGAAAAGAAATTTGGCATTTATACACTTTCAATAGCCTTTTTTAAGCTGTGACCCAATCCAACCTACACTGGAGTGAAACCTGTCCCAAATACACAGAATGAAGGTGACACTGACCCTGGGGGGGGGTTCTTGGAAGGGCTGTAGCTAGTGCTGGTAAAAAGTATCTTGTTTATAGCTTCAGAAATGCCCCTGACTTACCCTCCCAAATGGAAAATTTCCATGGGAAATGTCTCATCCTGACACACTTTTGAGAAGCAGCTTTTCACTAGTGGGGACAATAAAGGAAAGATCTGTTCTTGGGTGTTTTCTTTCAAAGCTTTTAGATTCCATCCTTCAAAACATGTGATTAAGATTTTCCTTTTAGGGGATAACTGGGGTGAACACAACAATTCCCAATCTTCAAGCTGAAATCCATTTCTTGTGCAACTCTGAGTACATGTCCCTAAGTCACTGGAGAGGCAGTGATGGGTTTTTGCTCTTGCAGGGTTGTGTTGCCCCATCAGGTGGTGCATCACAGCTCAGGTGTCTGCAGTTCCCATCAGGCTGGGATTGTGGTTTTTTTCCTTCCTATAACCTCCAAGTAGGAGTATAATGTTATGCATGTTGAGATAGACTGGACAAGTCTAGGTCTTGTTTAGCTTAGAGTTAGGAGGGAGGAGAGTTATTGAAATCAAGTGTTTGGGATTTATCCAGGTATTCCCACAGCCAGAATCCAGCTCCTTGGAGCCAACCCTACATCATTCTCCCTGTTTTCCTAAGGACTTCCTCAGGTTGAAGTTCAAAGGCACTCATGAAGCTCTGTCACTGTATTAACCTGTACCAGTGAGATTTACCCAATCTGCCACAGAGGCCCTAGTCCTCACCCACCGAACACCTGCTACAGCACTTCTGTTATTTTTAATTAACAGCATCCAAAGTAAAATTACCAGCTCAGTCCTCAGTGAGTCTGACTTGAATCTATGCCCCCTCAGTAACAGCGAGGTCTGCTGTAAGCAGAGGAAAATGCATGAACCTGCTAGTGGATAGCGAGGCAGAAAGCCCCAACCGTACCAGAAAGTTTCAGAGGGCAAACAAGGCTCTTTCTCCAGCTAGAGCACTGGGGCTTATTTTGCAATTAGGAAAGAGAAGATAAAGGGACAAGTGAATTTCCTGCTGTGATGGGGCATTTGCAATAGAGTCCCTATAACTACATCTTGTTCCTAGCGGTACCAATCTACACAGTGCTGGGTTATTATGTAGTGTCTTGGACTGCTTGGAGGTAATAAGCATTCACTGAAAATGGACTGCTATTAGCCACCGGCAAAAGCTGATTATAATAGTGCCAGCACTGGAATATGTTTTCCACCCATTTACAAGAGGAGTAAAATAACAGGAGGGGGGAAAAAAAAAAAAATCACATTTGCCAGTGTTTGGCGCGTAGTGTGCTCTACATACAATTATCGAGAGAATGACAGGAAATTGACCCATTTACTCAGAAAAGTTCCTATCGTGTTCTGCACTATTTCATTTCATGCCCATTTGAGAACAAGTCATTTCTCTTCAGGGCAGAAGATAAATTGTCAGCTCGTACACACATCTCTTTTCATTGCCAGGCACAAAAATATCACAAAGAAACATTGCCCTGCCCTCTGCTTAATTTTCTTCTTCTTCAGCTTCTCTAATAAATGGTGCTAACTATAAAAGTCAACGGACTGTAAATAAACCCAACTCTATTCCTACCTTACCTTATGATTGATTTTTGGGCATAATGTATTCCACCCACAAGGTCTTGTCCGATTCAACCGCACAGATGAGAACCTTGGTGGAATAGCTTTATGTAAAAACAGAAACATTCGGCAACTACAGTTTTCTTAATGGCACACTAATACATGCTACACTGCATTATGGCCCAGCGGACAGGCTTTGTGTCAGTACCGAGAGCGTGTGTCCTGTGGTGGGAGTCTTCTGCCCAGGGCCTTCGCTGTGCATCTAACGCAGAGGTGCTGCCAGCATTGCCACCACAGAAAGGCAGCGTCAAGTGGTGCTCAGGTTATGGCAGGTATGTATGGGACAGGGTGCGGGGAAGCCTGTCCCATCTTCACAGCTCTGCCCTTGGAATTAACCTGTCATTGGACCCAACCACTTCTCCTCTTACTCTGAATGTGCTTGACAGAGGGAGTAGCAATTGGATCACCATAATAATAGACAGAAAATCCACACGAAAAGAAGGAGCCAGGGACCTGAAGACAGCAAGGTCCAGGGGGAGAGGCAGCACATGTGGGTAAGAAGAAAAAAGGATGCCATGGAAATATCTCTATCTGCATCCTGAGCTCAGGTTTCTAGAGAACCGAGCTTGCTGTCCCTGCTGCTTTCAAGCGGCGATGCTTAGTCCTGGTTAGTATCAAGGACAGCAACGAACACAGAATTAAATGGCATCCCCAGTGGAAGTGCCAGCAGTCCGGGTCTGCAGGCAGAACGCAGGTGTCTCCCGTGCTGTACGGCTGGAGAAGTGCTAACGTAAGGATGAGCCTCAGGCACGAAGAGCCAGCATGGCAGTAATTTTGTACTCCCAAGCTCCAGCCGTATCCTTCAAACACCCTTCCAGTCCTCAGCTGGTTTTTTCCAGTTTCCGGAGGTTTAAGTTGGAGCAGTCCAGCAAACCCTGAGTTCACACCACCTTTCTTGCAGCTGGTGTGCTGGCCAGCACACCTCAGCTTATCCTCAAGCTCATCCTTGCTCTGCAGGGTCTAACCAACTCTTCAGTATGTCTGTAGAGAATACAGTGCTAACGGTTCATTTGCTCTAGGACTTCATATTCAATCTGATCACTTGCCACCATTCTTTCACCTGAGTATTAGCTTCCTTGTGCTCTTCCATCCTGGACATCATTGCCAGGAGTGAAAATTACCAACCATTCGGAGCAGCAAATGAGATGGGGAAGGGAGCCCAGAGTCAGCACCGGCCTCAGTAGTTGCAGCACTTCAATCCTAGACTGAGCACAGCAAGACTCATGTTTTGCACAGAAACCAGTCATGGGAAATGTTATACCGACCGCAGTTTTGACTATGATGGAGCTATGCAGAGTATGAGATTGGAAAGTGTCTTGCAAAGGAAAGAAGACCCTTTCTTCACAAACAAGCCAAATGTTCAAGGCTTTGTTAATTCACACCCAGACTCGTCCCCCCGCCCCCCCCAAAAAAAAGGAAAAAACAAATCAACCCCACAAGACAAAATGAAAAACAAAAAACAACTGTTCCCCAGTTAGGAGAAGGGATTAGCAGAGTAACAAAAGGAGGAGTTTCCAGGTCAAGAATCATTTGGGAATTACAGCCAAAACCAAATTGTTGGGGTCTGCTCTTTGTCCCAGGGAAAAGCTGTTTGCTGCTGCGTCGTACAGAGCACAGCTGCCTCTGAAACCCAGAGCCTGCACATGCCTACAGGGAATGTGAAAAAGAGGGAGAGAGAAAGAAAACAGCTCTCTGCCTCTCAGTGAGAGGGTTTTGCGCCTCTCTGTCTGACAGCATGGACCTTTGGATATGTGCGAGAGAACAGCAGAGAGCATTACCTGCTTGGGAACAGGACTGTTGTCCCCCCCGTGAGAGAAACTGGATTCGCTCAACTCCCTAGAAAAACAGTGAAAGCATTAAGAGACACTTTTACCTTCCTGTCTTCATCATGTGAGGAAAGAATTTCCTGTGGCTAATTACACATTTTAGCACCAAGATAGTGATTGTCCTCTAACTGCAAACATCTGCCTCCAGCCTGGGGTAGAGCCCAGCTCTGACCACAGGGCCTTGGGCACTGGCACTGGGCGGTTGCAGGATGAGATGGTGGTCCCCCACCTCCTGCCCAGTGATGCAGATGCAGTTATGGGAACGTGAACCTTGCTGTAATGGGATCCAGCACCGGAGGTGCCAGCTGCTGACTGTACAGCCTCCTGATACGTGCCAACCCCATCCAGTTCTCATCCCAGCCGCCCCCCCTGCTTGCTCAAAGCCCACACAGGAGGCCTTTGGGTGTGCTAGCTACCCAGAGGAGCTGAGCTCTTTCCTTAAGGTCAAACTCAAAGCCCACCAGTCTACATACCTGTGGCAATTTTTCAACTGATGGGATATGGCCCTAGCTTTTTTCAGGTAACTGCTTGCTGCTTATCCACAAGCCAGGCTCCTTGAGCTCACTCTTGGTTCCTTAGAAGATAACCAAATTCTTTTTAACATTGAGAAAAAGAAGACGGGGCTCTTCAAATGCATGCCCTACTCCCTCTCCTTGCTTCCTATTCCTTTGTTTCCACGTGTTCAAGTATGAGCTAAACCTTGACTGCTGCCACAGCCCTGAAGTCATGTTGATTCCCATACAAGGGTGCGAGCAGGGCTGTGACCCATCCACCATTGGCGCAGGAGCAAACTCCCTTGTACACACGGAAATTTGCTTCTCCATTCCCTGCCCCGCTTCATACATCAATGCTCACCTTCTATCAACACACACACAAAAAAGGAAACAAATAACTTCTCCTGCCAACACATACATGCATACACATGCACAAATATTTTGGAAAAATTGAAGAATCTGAAGATGGAGGGGTTAGTGCCAGATTTAAAAAATTATTAAACATTATGTACAAAGAAAACATAATGAGCTCCTACGGGATGTAGAAAAAATTACCCATGAATGAGGGGAAAATGGATAACCACTCCTGGGTTTGCCACTAGTGAATTATTTAATAATCACTCCCCAGCAGATGGAATATATTTATCCACCCCATTGGAGCAAACTTTGCAATTTATTTACACTGCTTTAAAATATGACTGATTATTTAAAAAATAAACAAGGTATTCACAAGGGAAAAGGGAAGTAAACACAAGCTAAGGCGGGGGGCGAAAGCATCTTTTTAGCTTTTCAGTTCATTTTAGGGAGTTTCGTCTAAAATTCACGTGAATCCTCCTTACTTATCTTCAGCTTTAAAAACTACAAATTGAAAACTCCATTAATGTAGCCAGTCTAGATTCACCACACGATCAAGAGGGTCGCTTTATGAGATGGGGTCTGTGCCTCTTAGGCTTTCATTAACCGTATGGTCTTGGGTACCAGAAGTCTGATCCAGCTCTCAGTAATTAATTTAAAGAAAACATTCAAATCACGATCAGCGGGAGCAGGCCCATACCTTAGACTAATTGGATGTACAGGATCAGGTCCCTTATCTAAACTAGAGTGACTCTACATCCGTGGCCCGCCAAACAGCACTTAGCCTTGCCATTTAATTAGCTACTTATTCTAAAATGCAAAAGGTGCCATTTAACAAAAATTGAAAATGCAAAAGGTACAATTTAGTACCATGTAAGTGCATGAGTATACTGCCTCGTCCCAAAATTAAAATAGCAATTGTGAGCAAAAGGCTTTGCCCACTCACAGCAAAGTGTGCTGCTGATAACTGCAGAGTGACTTGGACAAACCTGAGGGAAAGTCCACAAGAGGAAGGAATACCTTTCCCAGGCAAATGCAAAGTCATTTCAGACTGAATTCAGGCTTCCAGGTTCTTCCTGTGCAAGTCTGTGTGTATGTTCAGGTACATTGGCCATGGAAGGGTGCACAGAAACCTTACTACCCAGATGGGCACAGATGCGTTTAGGAGCCACAAGTCATCTGGGAGAGGAGAGGTCAAGAGACAGACCCCACAGAGTAACACAAGGTTTCATACTTTGCCCACACAAAACAAAAGACAACCCCCAGCCCAAAACCACTATCCCCTCACCAAAGAAAAGACTAGTGGCTGTTGGTGAAACCTCTTCAAAGTTATTTTTTTAATGACCCATTGTGATTTTCTTTAAGACCACTGTAGGTTATTCATAGATCTCAGTGGGAGAGTCCCATAGCAAAACCACCATCAACAGCTCTTGGAGAGGTAGCAGTTTCAAAAGTGACCGAAAAATAAGATTACTTAGTAATAAGAGTTTAAGTCTCATTGTCAAGAGTGGGTTAGCAGATCAAAAAGCAGCAAGTTTCTCAGTCATTTATATGCTTTTGAAAATGTTTCTCCAGGTCCCAATGGTATTTTTTCTCAAACCTAATATGAATCAAAAAACCACTATTTTGTAAAAGATATTACCTTAAAAAAACAAACAGAGATCCGATAGACTAAAATCCAGCTGCAGGCACAGATGTCAATGCTTTACCAGCTAGCTAGTTCAGTAAAAAAGAGCTACTCTATAAATAAACCGGTATAGCGAATGCTATACATCTTTAAACTTAAAATGAAATACTAGAATACTATTACTTAAAGTGTTCAGACTGAGGAGAGCAGATCAATCCGTCCTCCTTGCTAAGAAACGGCTCAAACATAAGCACGTCCTCTCTTGAACTGGGAGTGCACTTTTCAGTAAGAAAACCAAACTGACCTCTAAAATCTCAACATCCTGGAAGAGTAAAAGCAAGTTCACTGCATATTATTTCTGGAAAGATAGATATCAGATTTTAAAAATTGCTTCCACCAGAATAACCTAACGCATGATTACAGACAGAAGTACAGATGTGCACTTTGCTGGGATGCAGACGTTACAGGCAAGGGAGCAAAATGCCCCCCTACTGCCTCCCGAGCGCGCAAAATGCAAGTGTCAAACGCCTCATGGGGAGTTGTGCACTCATTTATTTTAAAGACAGAAAGAATTAAATACATCTACATAAAAGAAAGAAAAAGTGTTTAAACAACAATAAAAAAGATTTAGTGGTATTAATAAAGAACTCCCTTAAACCAGCATGTCACCATTAAAGTAATTAATAGGGCATGCAAGACACTTCAGCGGAAACTGAGCAGTGCTCACATTAGAGCCTCTTAAGTTTTCACATGACCTCAAGACAGACTATAGCACTTCTGTGCAAAAGTACCCTCTAAAACAGAGACGGGGGCATTCAAGTCTATAGAAAAGTGATTTTAAAGTTTAACTGATATGGTCTAAGTCTAAAATGCAAAGGTAAAGGGAATATTAGAAGGACAATAATTCTATCTGATTAAACTTTTATCCGAAGTGACAATAAAATGTTCAAAATGAATTAAAGATTTTATTAACAGATGCAGAAGCTCTATAAAAGAGTTTGAAATCTAAGTGGCAGAAAGGAGAGGGTTTTATGTTTTTTTTTTTTTTTTTTTTTTTGGTCTGGATGGAGGTGATGTTGCTATAAAACTTTAATCTTATTGCCATGCCACAGTGAAAGTAAACCTGTCAGAGGCAATAGAGCAAATCAGGACTGCTTTCTCTTCCTTCTCTATGTAGCAAGGCCCTCTTTCCAGCATGTAAGTAAGAAAATGTATAGTCCATGTATGACACTGATACTATAGGTGACAGACACACGTGGACAGGTTATGTGCTGGTGATTCACCTAGAATTCTGCTGGTTGCAATAGTCCCAGGTTGGTAAGTATAGGCAAGTTATATGGACCATTCCAGATGAGTACTGAGCAAAAATTGGTGCTATGCCTCCAGGGACTCTTCAGAATATTTCAGCCTCTCCAAAATGGAATTACCTATTTCAGGACTGTTTCAGATATTTTAGTTGTTTATTAGTACTTCTGTGTACTAAGAGGATCACACAAATTTCTGAGCTCTCGAACAAAAGCATTTCACTACCTTAGAGTGAGTAAGTTTACACCAGACATAAATCTATGGAACAGGATAAAATGCCAGACTTTTGTGAAAATGAATACTAAAAGCAGGGCATATATTACTTAGAGCAGAGCTCAGCCCCATCAGGGCAGTTTAGGATCAGTAGCACTTGCCAGCCGTGATTTAGGCCATCACTAATTTTTCCTTCTGCCTTGCTGCCGCTAAATTCTGGCAACTTGGTTGCCTTGGTGATGGCTGCAGTGTCTGTGGCAGATGCACTGGAAGACATCTTGCAAAGTGGTTTGGCTTTTCTGGGAACTCTTGAGCCCTTTGCACGTTGGCAGGAGTGCTGCGGTGGCCATTCCACCACCCTCCAACCCACCAAGGCCAGCAGTGGGCACAACCTGGCCCCCAACCTGCCCCTGTCCCTCACCGCACCCTCCATGCAAGGACCCAGGGCTCAACCTCTCTCGCTCCCTGCAAAGCCCCATTGTGTGCTACAGCTGCCCCTACTCACTGCTGAGGAGCGAGCCCAGGAGGCAGCTTCAGCAATGCCCATACCCCTCTTTTGCCCTACACTACCCACAAGAAAAGCACAGCTCCTAAGAGGAGCAACTGACTGCAAATTGCTAGGGAGACTAGGATGTCAAACAAATATTTTTCTTTTCACAACAGAACATAAATATTTGGCAGCATATTTAATTCAAAAAGTCTAAAAGTTACTCAAATAGAGTGGAGAACGTTGCTATGATGTTCATTTGCTTCCTAAAATATGACCAGTCACAGATGGCTTGCTGTAGGAAATATTAAATAAATTTTTAAAACTGTTGTCTGGCTTTAACACAGATTGCATTTACACAGATACCTCTGTTGGTGGAATGCCAAGATGGTGTACCGGTTCAAACACGTCCTTAAACAAAAAACTACATTGTCAGGAGCTAATGGAATATTCATACTTAAAATCTCAATCCCTGATAACATCTGAAAGTTAATTTACATTTCACCAATGTTTTTCTCCCCCTCTTGCTATATTCCCCTTCACAAGCAAGGGAAAGTGTCTAGGTTTGGTCAGTAGCAACTTAGGTTTTGGGCACTGTAATGATTATTTCTCTAGATTTTCAGAGTAGTTTGAAAAAAATACCTACATAAACAGCATTAGGTAACATGAGAATCTGAAAATAACAGAAGGCCACTTTGTGTTAAAGAGTCGAACAGCAAGGATGTAAATACAATGAGCTGCAGCATTAAACTATCACACGTTAGCAGATTAACTTCAGCAAGACAATAAAAATCAAAACAATACAAAGATCTTTTCCAATCAGCAGTGTCTGCAGGAGCACATTCCTACGTGCCTGAAGAAGCCTATCGAAGCCCTGCTTTATACCTGAAACCAAAGATGTTACCAGGGTCCTTGGTTTGGCTTTCTTCCCCCATGAAGCTCCATTTTTGACAACAGGGAAAGTCTTTGGAAACATGGGCATGTAGCACCCATGTAGCACACTGGTGGCATGGTTGCCACCCGTTTCTGATTCCCTGCACTTCCTGCACTGCCTCAGAGAGCTGGGTGGTAAGTCTGCTCAGAGGGTTACAGCACCAGGTTGCTGGGGAAAACCCATGTGGTGCTTCTGCATCAAACGTTTGTCAGGAAGGAGCAGCCAGGGAAAAGCAGGGGCAACACTGTGCAGATCTCACTTGTTTTAAACCATCCGGACACCCCATCAGCTCCACGCTCACTGACGCACATGTTGCCGTCACTGCCTCGACTCGTATGGATGGTCCTCACAGGGAGTGCAGGTCTCGCTGGCCACATTAACCAATGTGCCCTCTGCTCCTGTGAAAGCTGCTACCTCCCAGTGCACAAGCATCTCCTGTCCCCAGCAAACACTACAGCACCAGAGTTGAGCTATAATCTCGTCTTCCTTCTGCCCGAAATACCTCAGTGGATGATGTACCTCTTCTGTCAATATTGTACTTGGCCCACAGCTTTATAATCAATGCAGCTGAGAAAAAACATACTTGCAATTTGCTTTGACCCTCCATGAGCACCAAACACTCACCATACTTTTAGAATCAATACACTTTTTCCTCTTGTCATCATTCTTGCTTCTTGTGCTTTCCCTAAACTGGCATGATTTTGTTTTTTCTAACCAGAAATCTACCAAGCCCACTGGGGTTAGTGTGTGTGTGTGTGTGTGCGTGTGATGGCAAGTGAAACCGTTTCCTCTGCTGCAAACAAACACTGCACGCAGGCAAACTGATGTCCCGGAGTGAAGAAATAGAGGCAGGACGCTAGAGGGAGGATCGACTCACAGACCGAGCTTTTGCCAGCGCAAATTCCTTGGAGTGTGGCTTCACCAAGGAGACGGCTGAAGTGGCATGCTGCAAAAGCCCGCTCGCCTCCCAGGCACTCAGGCTTGCAAATCGCTGTCTGGACCGAAGTAAGAGGGCATCTGGAGTCGGAGAGCGAGCAAGACAAGACTTTCTGTTCTCTGCAAGGCTGCTAAGGGAAAATCATACCTGCTAAATCCAAACACACCCCTTCCAGGACAGACTGGCAGGTTTCACAGCCTGGCTGTAAGGCCTATGCTCTAACAGCAGGTCTGCTAGCGATCAGCAATGCAAAATAATCAAAAGGGTTTGCTAAAAATATTAATCCTGTATTTACTTCAGTGAGTTCTGATTTTTTCATCTCTGGACACTGTGCAGCACTTTGACATCACTGCATTAGGAAGGACAGAGCAAACTCAATAATACATGGATCTGATGGAAAGATGCACCTAAATTACAGGCCCTTTTTCAAATAAATCACAGCCTTTCCAAAATAATTGTCTCCGGCAGTTTGAATTGATAAATAACTATGCGGGGCTACAAGCAAGCAGTAGGACTTCATGGAAGGGAACACTGTCATGGTACCTCCCACCCTGCTGGGTTTTCCAAGTGCCCTCACTCTGCTTTCAGCTGATCGTTCGTATTCATGCCCAGTCTCTAAACCGCAATGGTTTGAGGAGGGGAAGAAAAGAAAGGTAGCTCCTTCATTTAAAGATCTTTGCAGGCTGAACTGCAACTAGGCAGAACATTGGGACACGGAAAACCTGAGTTGTACGCTGCAGGCTGTGTTTGTGGTCCTGGAACAGGTCACTCTAGCTCAGAACTGGAGGAAGCAGGGCTAGAAAAGACCCCTGGCTCTGCCCTTGCCCACAGAAGGTTTGACTAGATCTTAACTGTTCTTTACAGATGTTTGCCGCACCTGTCCTTGAAGGTTTCCAGCAATGCAGTTCCATACCCTAGTGAAACTACATTAAATCTTTTTGGGGTCAGTTCTTTATCTGCAATATAGAGGCAATGCCACTGCCTCTCCCCCAACTTCCTGCTGTTTACCAGGAAGGGTTTTAGAGGCAGAGGCTCTCGCCTGTCATTCACTGACACACCACGATGAGAGTTTACTACAGCGGGATCTCTAGATGCTACTCGGGTAGCAAAGGGTGAAAGAAGTAAACAGTTTGCTGAGAAGTGGTGAAGTACAATTGAAAGAAAAGCAGAGATGAATGCTACAAACACTAGACGTGGCTTGCCATCCAATACCCATCTACACTTGACAGCAAATGGGGAGTATTTTCCCACTACTAAAAAGATGCTGGTGCATAAGACTTTATTTTTTCCTTACAAGCTGTTTCTGCTAGCTTTCAAAGGCAGTCAAGAGTTGGGCTACCTTCTAAAGGGAAATCTCAACACACAGCTTGAAGTCATTGCTAAATAACTTCACCATCCCCTCTAGTGTAGTATGAGCCATAAGCAGATGTATAGCCAGGAGCCATAAAATCCCACTGGTCCTGCAGAAAAGGGGGACTATTTTCTTCCTAAGAATATACAGTTGGTCAGTGGAAGTCACCCTGTGAGGCAAGGAATTCACTGAATGGCAGCAGTTGGTCCTTCACAGTATCATCTTATTTCAGTTACATCAAGAACCTTCACAAAGTTTCCCATGATATAGTTTTTATAGATTAGACATGTCAAATCAATGCTTAGTTCATACAATAAAATATGAAAATGCCTCTAATTATAAAAGCACAAGGCAGAGACAACAGAGGCAAGAAGACAATTCAAGTTTTTATGGCTGCCAACACATGCAGGAAGAAAGATCAGAGTTCTGACAAGCCATCACACAAGTCTCAAGCAAGCCCAGATGTGGAGGAGGAGTCTTCCCCTAATAAGGGCATATTCTTAAAGATGGACTGTGGAGAAGAGTGGGAAATGATCCCTCCATTCCTAGCAAAACTTTGCTAGCAAGACATCTGAGTAACTGAACTAGTTAATCAGCACTTCATGCCTAATCTTCCAACACAGATCTATCTATTAATATGCTGTCCAGCACTATGGTGACTTCCAAAAATATCCCACTCATAACACTGCTATCATTGGTAGCATCAAGTTGCTTTAATTCCACCACCTATAGCTGGTCTTCCTCTAAAGCAACACTCCACTCAGCTTTCTGGAAAGTCAATTATACCAAGGTGTGGCCTGATCCCCTCACTATGTACTTCAGCATCAGCTGCATTCGCAACAGTCAATACCATGAAAGAGCACAGCAACTGTAGGTTGAAAATAGGGTGCATTACACCCTTAATCCCATCAAGTGATTTGGACCAGTTAGCCAGGCACATCCTGCTGCACTGAGAAAAGAATAATTTCATCCTCTAAGCCACCTGCAGCAGACGAGCGTGTGGTCTCACTCTGAGAATCCTCCACCAAGGTGAGCCCACTGCAATTCTCTTACAGCCTTGGCTTGTAGACTTCTTGTCCCACCCTTGTTGGACAGCGAGATGAATTGGTCCTGTCCTCTTTGATACAAGCCTCTGAGTCTCCGCAGAGGAGTTCCTACATAGCATACCTCATCATCTCATGGTACGCTTTCTCCCCTTTCTTTATAATTCCAGTTTAGAAAGGAGGTTATTGACCTCTTCCCCCCTGCAAAGGAACCTTTTCTTCCTGCCTAGTGACAAAATAAGAAGCATGACCCACCTCCCAGAACAGCTGGTAGGCCACTGAAAAAACACGTAGACTTCAAGAGGGTCAGTTAAGTTCAGCATTCGTCCCAGTTTTAACATGAGCTGCTTCATTGACATATTCTCTCACACACACACATACATACATACCCGTTTTTGTACCTCCTCAACTCAGACTCCTGGAAGCTCCAGGTGCAGCTTATGCAACAGCACCCCATCCTCTCTGTTTTATGCCCTGATTGCACAAGACCCTTTACCACTCCAAGTAGTAGCACTGAGCGTATGGCCGCCACTCCTCCCCCAGCTTCCATCTGTACTTTTTGTATCAACTGTTGCTGGGTGGTATTAATAGAAAGGGCTGTTACACTCTTAAGGGGTTTATTCATTTTTCAGTTTTAAAAATGA
Source organism: Phaethon lepturus (assembly GCF_000687285.1). Classification (NCBI taxonomy): domain Eukaryota; kingdom Metazoa; phylum Chordata; class Aves; order Phaethontiformes; family Phaethontidae; genus Phaethon; species Phaethon lepturus. The sequence continues at coordinate 69,307 of NW_010552632.1, forward strand.
TGATCAGTTTACCAGGCATGAGAGTCTTCCCTTGCCATGATTTTTTTCCAAAGAAGTTACCAACTGTACCCTAACTAGCGAAATTATCAAAGCTAATAATCAATGGGATTAAAACACACCTGTAAGCAAACCAAAACTCTTGACCCGTTTTGTGTCTGCTATGCCCACGGACCTCCTCTCTTGTGGGTCAGAAATACCCAGGGCAGGAGCCTGCTGCTGCCTGGTGCAGCCACGCTACGTCCCTCCACTACGGCAGCCGAGACGTAATGCTTTCGGATCCACAGGTCACAGGTTCAGCTCCCTGCTGCTGATGACTCACGCAGGAGCGCCGAACTAAAAACTAGCAACACCAGCTTTTTTTCTAGGAGAGGATTGAAGAGCATTGATCTCAATGAAATATTTCGAGGGCAGAAAAATTCCACCACGTAAAGAGTGCGTGACTTCTCTTTAGTTTATTTTATATTTTTGTTCCAGTTGTCATTTTGAATTCAAACTCTTTGGAAAGCAGGCATAATAGTCTTAATGATCCCATTGAGCAGTTTAAATTCAAATTGTGGAGCACTTGCAATACCATGCTGGCAGCACTTTCCATAAATTACTCTCAAATTCAATACGTTGCTTGACAAAAAACAAGAAAAAAGGGCTTTTTACTTTAAAAAGAAGAAAACTTGTATCATAAAAAAAAAAATCTTTAAATTATAGTTTCTCTTTTCTGGTCCAATTTAAATTGTTACATGGCTACTAAATTAGTGCTGTAATCTCTGCTTACAAATTGCAGAATTATTTTTAAAAATAGACATAATTTTACTGCAGGGATCAACCTTACACTTTAAATCGTATGTGATGGAGGTAGCTGCTCTTGCAGAGCTTTCAAACAACCACACTCACATGCACACAGGGGGTGAGGTTTACAATACCAGTCACACTGAAGCTGACAGCTGTTTTACCAGAGATTTCAATGAGCGCAAATTGAGTTAACACCGTCATTTCAGAACGATTAGCAAATTTAAGCTTTCCCAAGATGCTCTGTGGCACCAGTGGCTCTAGTTGTACCATTTCCTAAAACTTCAGCATTTCTCTTGTGTTCTGGTCTGAACTATCTTCTCCTACTGAACTACAGCTTCTAATAGGCCAAAAAGTTAGAAGCTAGCAAGAGAGAGAAACCATGAAGATATGGGTTTTTTTTTCCTCACAAAACAAATGATCAGGGGGAAAAAAAAGGGGAGTACTGCAATCCTGATTTTAAAGCTGGAGAACGGCAGTGATCAGGCCGTGACTTCCCTGCACAATTCTTCCCCCTTCAAGTCCTTCCACAGCTTTGGTACTACGGAAAGATGAACCTTACCCTGCAAAATCCTTGTCAGTGATCTTTGGGGTAGAGGTTTAAGGTCATGTCCTCAATCTCACAGCACAGAACAGAAACAGGAAACCTCAATTCCTGGGTCTCCACAGGGCACTGCAGAGCATAGCCACCATCTTCCCCCATTCTAGCTAGACAGACAGATGTGAGGCAGTTTCTTTCCTCTCCTTCAATCGCTCATCATTTCTAGCCCACCACTTCTCTGAACTCCCTTTCATTTGACCCTGGCTAGTCCTGCTTTGCTTGGTTAGTTATTTCTGCTTTCTCATCCCCTTCCCCATCGCACCACGGTCCCTCCCTCAGGGCCCAGCAGTGGGTCACGTTAACCTGGACCCGACAGAAGAAACCCTCAGAGGCCAGGAGCATCCGCAAGATCTTGCTGCTTCCTGTGCTAACTGCAAGCGCTTAGCAGCTCTCAGCGAGTTTATCTCCAACTGCTAAGCACCGGACTGCCAGGAAAGGGGATAAAAATGGAGGAAAATTTCCACGTCCCGCAGAAAGTCATCAGGACATCAAAGAACATCCCATTCACAAAACAGCAGCATCACTCCTGCCAGACCGGTGTGTCTGGTTAACCTTGTGTTTAGTCCTTATGATAATACAGTATTTGGAAAGCAGACAGCTGGCACTGCTCTAACATCTTGCGCTTCAATCTTTTATAGCAACGGTTCCACTGATATTACTCAACCTTTTCTCTGCACTGAGCCCTGTGCTAAAATCTCTGCAACTACTTAGAGGAAGGAAACCAAATGTTTTTTGTCAGTAATTTGCCCTGTAAGGGAGGGGAAAAGTATACCGATAACATACTGCAGACACAGCATTCATCACGTGTACAGCAATACGCTGGTTACACTGGAAAACCTATCGTGATATTTCAGATGTTACTTGACTGTCGTAATGACTAGGAGACATCTGTCTCCTATTTACACTTTATTTTTTACAGTTGCTTTTAGTTCAGCAGAAGTGTCTTAATGGAGAAGACTGGTACTCTTTTAGAAATAACATTAATAATGAAAGAATCCTTGGATGCAGAGCAAAACCAGCAAACACATTGGCAACAGAACTCACTGCATTCATAAGATGTAACAGGAAATGATAGTGACTGGCTTTTGGGTGGGGGGATTTTTGTGTGAAAGAAATGAACTCTGGTACTCAAATTCCCATTAGGAAAAAAAATTTTTTGAACAGGTAATTGATCTCCTTACATGTTAATTCAGACTTTTGGGGAATTTCATCTTAACTGGGTCACTGATAAATAAAACCAGAAACAAAAACAAAAAAACAACCCTTCTGCAGGCTACTTAGGCTTGGTATTGACTAACAAGTAATTAAATACAGTTCTTCTCAGTAATCTTAATTATGGCTTCACTCTACCACAACTAAGAAGAGTCATATAATAAACTGAGAAGATTAGCCAATTCTAACTGTTGAAAAACGTGTATTTTTATTGTTGTGCATAGTTTTTATGTGTGTACAGCCACAAGTCACACAAGGGAATTATTAAAAAAAAAAATCAAAGAATTAATGAATTTATATATCACAACCAGGCAAATATTATAGTTAATTTTCTTTATATAAATGAAGCAGCTTGGCTTAATGGTTTGCATAATAGGTCAAGAGTTTTGGACTTGGAGAAATGGGGATGTGTGCTAGAAATCAGTGTGAATTAGGTACACCAGTAAACAAGCTTCATTGAATTACTCAGATTTATACCAGCTGAGAATCCTGTTTTCTCAGCTGGCCACAGCCATGGATTAGCTGTGCAATTCTGGGCTAGTCACACAGGCTCCATCTTTCATGGGAATTCAGGTCCACAGGAATCTGAGTCTGGGTTCTTCAGTCCCATTGATTGCTTACAGAACTAGAGCTCCAAGTGTCCAAGTTATTTTCTGATAACGGGGCTTGGGAAAGCTCAAAAAACAAAACAAAAAAAAAATCAGAGGCCACAATTCAGCAAAATCTTTAAGCACACACTAGATTTTAAGCAGGTCATTAACTCTCATTGACTTCAGTATGACTGAAGTCAATGCATCACACATCTGAAGGCAGAAGCATTCAGATTGTGCTTCGGCAATTTAAGGGCCCCCAATCCATTTGCTAGAATAACTTGCAAGCCCAGCTCAGGCCCTCAGTGTGCTCAGGCACTCATCATCCTACTGAAGCCAATACAGGCCTCATTGCAGTGAAAAATCAATGAGACATATGCTTTACGACACAAATTCCTCAGGCCTAAAGCCAATAGCATGGCAGGTGCCTATAGATGCCTTGTAGATGTGGCTCTTAGCACAGATCTACAGAGTGCTGAGAGTCCTGAGGTTTCTGAAGGGTACTGAGACTTAAGCTCCCAACACTTTTTTCTTGCGCATTTAAGAGTTTAATGTGTGCTTGGGTTGGTTCCCCGCCCCCCGCATTAGATTGCCAGATTCCTGCTTTCCATTTCCCACTCAGAGTACCATCTGTCCAGCTACACGTACGTAGCCTCATCAGCTTCACCATCCTTTCCCCTGCATGTGCAGCAGCAGATGGATCCAGACGTGTTTTGGGTTAAGTCCATAACCAGGTTTTTGTGGACTACATGGATAAACATTTAAAGGCCCCTTCTGGTTATATAAAAGAAAGCTATTAAACGTTTACTCTTTCCTCTGTACTCAGTGCTGCAAAACCGTATCACAGAACGTACAAACACAGATGCAACCAGGCAATTATCATTCCTTTATCCTTTAAATAGATAGAAGATAAATTTGAAAGAAAATGAGGAACAGAATCCTTCTCCCTTTCCTTTTTTATCCTTTTATCTCCCAATGTAGGAAGTTTACTGAACCCTTGCCAACAATTCACTCAGGCTAATGAAGTGTATAAGTAATGGGATTAAATAATCTTAAACCATTGCTACAGTGGCTAATGCAGATGTTTTCCCAAACTAAAGCAGATGAGTGGTGAAGAATGCGTGCTTGATTTAAAAAAAGAGGAAAAGAAAGTATCAATCTGCCAGCAGACTAAGTCAATTCCAGCCTGAAGTTAATGAAATGTTTAATTCCGGTTACATAAAGTTGCTCCAATCATATTATGAATACACCTTCCAAAATTCTGCAGTGCTTCACACATGGTCAAACTTGCCACACAATGAATCTTCAATTTTTTTATGGTGCAATCATTTTAGTGCAAACAAAAATGGAAACAGTTTAAAAGATCATTTAGTTTTTAAAAGCTAATTAACAAGGTGCATATATCACTGCCATTGTAAATAAGACAGAATCCTCCCTTTTTATATTCAATATTTCAGCAATAATCCCACTGCAAAGGCTCTGCAGAAACAGAAGGAATAATAGGATATTGGTGGCATTTTCAGAAATACATATTATTCCTTTAATTATTATTGGAATGGCAAAGATGTCAAGAAAAGCATCAATTTTTACATTCAGAAGTGCAAATCCAATTCTGAAAGGATTTCAGGTCCAACGTTTATAAAAAGAACTCTGAATTGAAGATTTAGAAGACGACGTATTGTCGTGGTTTAGCCCCAGCCGGCAACTAAGCACCACACAGCCGCTCGCTCACTCCCCCTCCCGCAGTGGGACGGGGAAGAGAATTGGGAAAAAAAAACTCGTGGGTTGAGATAAACACGGTTTAATAGGACAGAAAGAAAGAAGGGAACAACAATGATAATACCAACAAAGGAATGTACAAGAACAAGTGATGCCCAATACAGCAATTGCTCACCACCCCGTGATCGACAGCCCGTCCCCGAGCAGCGATTTCCGCCCCCCAGCCAACTCCAGTTTATGTACTGGGCATGACGTCGTATGGTAGGGAATATCTCTTTGGCCAGTCTGGGTCAGCTGTCCCGGCTGTGTCCCCTCCCAGCTCCCCGTGCACCCCCAGCCTACTTGCTGGAAGGCCAGCACAAGAAGCTGGACTGTCCTTGGCTGCTCAGCAGCAACCCAAAACATCAGCACACTATCAACAGCTTCTCATCCCAAATCCAAAACACAGTCCCGCACCAGCCTCTGCGAAGAAAACCAGCTCCATCCTGGCTGAAACCAGGACACGTATCTATCAACACTTTAAGAATGTTTTGGTGCTTTTCTTATTCCAAATTACAAGGATTATCCCTATATACCATATGCTAAGGTCACAGCAAGGTGAGGCCTCAGGCATGTTGTGTGATGTTACTTTAATTTGCAACTGTGCAACTGGTTCCAACCAGCTCTAATGGGAGCCTCTTAAAAGGTGCAGTTCCTAGAGCAACTGTTAATTGTTTTCTTTAAGAGCTTGTTGGAGGCATGAAATGAGAGTTTAGGGTAAGGTAAGCTTCAAAAAGACATCCAATCCAAAGACCTTTAGTTCAGTAGAAGGGCTTCCATCAAGCTAAAGGTCTCGATTTTAGAAGTTTTAGTGCTATCTTGCATCCCACTTCCTTAATCTTAGTAAGCACCACAGTCTGCAAGCATTTTCATAACAGATTTCTCAACACAGAACGCCTCCGAGAGCAACACTACCTCTTAAAAATCACTGCATAGTGTGCTCTGTACAGAGCCAAAGTGGTCACAAAAAGCACCCCTTTCCCCTGCTTCGACCGCTTCATTTCAGAGACAGGTTAGACCAGGAAACAAAATTCACCCAGGAAGCTAAAGAGATCAGAGCTCTCCTGAAGACCATGGAAAAACTGGTGCCCACAGTACTGCCATGGGATTGTCAGGTTTTAGCTGTAAGGTAATTGTACAGCAATAAAAGAAATAAAATTTTCTAATGTCTGTGCTTTAAAATCAGGGTGCAAACAAGAATGGGTACTTACAATATAGCAGGGTTCACAGTAGGCTTTTTTCTCCACTGCGTAGAAAGGCTGTCCCCTCAGCTTGTTGTTGCACATCATGCAGGTGAAGCACTCCACATGGAAGACCTGGTCCATGGCCGTGCAGCCAGTGCCTTCCCCAACAACATTCTCCCCACAGCGGGCACAGCGGCCTGTCACCAAAGGCAAAGGACATAAGTCAAAGTAAGATCCTGGTCTCAGCTGCAGAGAAGATCCTCCTGCACACCTGTGCTGCACAGTGAGTAAGGGGGACATGGCAGCTCAATCAACGGAAGAGCAATTTGTGCCACTGCTGGCAAAGATCCAGTGCCAGTGGAAGGCACTTCTGGTGCTGGCCCATATGAAAAGATCTAGAGAAGCTTGAAACTGGCTCCCAAGACTGCAACTGATTATCGCTTCTACTGCTGCTGCTAGCCAGCAATCATCATAAGGAGTCTAAGCCCCAGATGCAAACCATTCAGCTATTATCTAACCCAGCTACATAGTCATCCTCAGCTCCTCTGTTAGATAGGATAAACCTGTGTCTAAAGCCTTGCTTCCACATGAAAGGATTTTGTGGTAGGATGCCCCATAAAGCTGCCTGGTGGCAGTGCAATTGTTACCATTTCAAGAGTAGTTTTTGCTTGTAGAGCTTAAACCAATTCCCTCAATGGAGCCAATCACACTGGCAAAAGGATTTAACTTCTTACGCTTTTGCCAGTATAGCAGTATCAACCCTCACACCCTTGCTAACGTGCTGATGCTGGACTAGTTGCTATTTTAAATAAAAAGTAGTAGCTAAAGACCGAGTGATTACAAAGAATGCAATATCATCTCTTACGTGGAAAAATTACTTTTTTCCTGTTTGAAGATTAATATGGATCAAGATATTGTGTCTATTTAAAGCACACAAACTATTCGTCAAGAAACTGATGTGTAGATACTTTACTCTTATCTTCCTTCAAGAAAGGTGTGTCAGAAGCTGCTAGTAAGGACCCTAAGTAAAGACAAGCCCTAAGAGCTCTGGCTGTTTCTGAAAAAGGTCCCTAATATACCACATACAAAAATATAACACACACAAAATTTCTACACACACACTCACAAAAGGCTTGTTGCCTTGTTCAGATTGTTGTTGGAAGTGTTATGTGGAAGATAGATTTAAAGTGAAAACAGTATATCAGAGAAAGAGGGTTTCTTAGATCATGGGAAAGACATTTTCCTAGTGAAGACTGTGGTGCAGAGATGATGGAAAAGGGTGGGTGGAAGGCACACCTCTGCCGTTTTCTCCATTCATTTGAGTTCTAGAAAAAAGAGATATTCCATGCAGGTCTGATGTCCTTACCCAGCAATGAGTGTTGAAAATAATTCATGCAGAGAGTCATGGAAGGTATTTAGGACAACCATAGCCACCCTACACAGAAGAGCCCCACCGAAGGCAACAGAGCAACTATAGTCTGGGGCTTTGTCCCACTCAAAACAGTATTCTCCAGTTTGAGAATAACTGTGGTGTCCCCAGTCTTGGGACCCTGTGCTTCTCCTTCAAGGCTCCATGGGTGCAGTGGTGTGGTCACTGAGGATGGGAAGGAGGGGAGGGAAGTGAGAGCTGAGGTACAAGGAGGAAGGCAGACTGAGTTCAAAATACAGTTACTTATAAAAGCGTATACAAATAATATGTCCTTAATAATAATTAAATAAACCAGCAACGATACAATGTTCTCTCATACCATGGTCTGTTTTATTGGCCTTTTCAAAGAAATACTGCAAAACTTCCTAAAAGGACTTGGACATGTCTCATTGTCCCAACAACAGGGCTGCTGTTCTTGTGCAGTGCAACATCGATGTCCCCGCACTCTTGATTTCTTCCCTGCCTGTTCCAGACCCCAATAGGATACATCCAGTAAACAAAGCATGTAAGCTACTTTTGGGTCCCTCAGGATGCGGCAGGATGATATACACACACATATTTGAGATATATTAGGAAAGCTTGGAAGAGAACCCAGATCATCCTGATTTGCTACAATGGCGTAACCGTAGTTGGCATTATACAGAACAGACAGTTCCTGACTCAAACATCTCCCAGTCTCAGCAATGTGGAGAGAGAATTCACCAGATAAAGCCAGACAAGCCTGGAAACCCCCCAAAAAGGAATTAATAATGTTGGTTTTATACTTAACTTTCTTTAGCATTTGTTATTCGCATTTTGATTGACAGTGTTGTGCTTTAATCACTCCACTGTAATGCTTCTTGTGAGGACTGCTTTTTTACGAGCAGAGAAGGAATGCAGGGTTCCCAGCATGGTGGTGAGGCTACAGAGCGTGGGGGAAGAATGGAAAAAAACATGAGGACTAGGAAGAAGGAAAAAAAAAAACCCATTGGAAAGAAGCACGGGAGCAGTACTGCTCTGGGAAGGAGGCAGAAGGAATCTACTGTATACACCACAGGAGTTGCACGTACAACAGGAGAGTGCTGCTTGGTCCTGTGTGCGGACAAGACCGAGCGTGCTCTGGGGCCTTCTCCGAACTGCTTGTGTAGCTGGGCTGTAATATGAAGAGACGTCTGGGGAGCAGTTAATATCTCTATATATAAAACATGAAATTGAAAGCCATTAGTGTATTACTTTACACAGTGTTTTTCCAGAGGGAATATTCCACTGAAGAATTTATTTTCCCTGGTGTGCCATTCTGGGATCATCCGGTATTATTTTTATGAGGCATTTGGACACGAAATAATGTAGTGTCTATGCAAACACTTCTCAGCTTTCTTTGTTAACATCTGAGTAGAACATGTGGGAATCTTTTCTTCCCCTCCTCCTCTTCTCACATTCATAATTTAGTTAGCTCTTGTATACTTCAACATTTATCTTCTTCTTTGACCAAGGCACCTCTCCATTTGTTGGAGAAGCTGTCTATATGTAGACCATACTTCTGGCCGTACTTCTTGTGTCAGGAGACCTGGGTCTGTTTCCTTACTCAAATATATACTCTTGTAATCTCTGGCAAATCACTTGGTGCCTTTGTACCTCCATCCTCTCTTTGAGCAAAGGGCATAAAGGCATCTTCTCTGCCTCCCAAAGGTGCCCTGAGGCTACATTCCTGCACGGCTCCGAGGCATTCCCCAACACTGATGGTGGCCAGGTACAAACCAAAGAGCAGCACAACAGAAATCTTGGCCAACTTCTCCCCTTGAAGTTGGTATTTCCTTAGGCTTTCCTTCCTCTTTCTGGGTTTTTCCACAGAAGATTCCCATTCAGGCAGTGACAAACTTAACCCACCTACATTTATGAGAAGTCCAGCTTCTGCTATTATGTACACAGACAGAAATGCTCCTGTAAACGCTGGCACAGGAAAGCTTAAAGAAAAAGCTTCCTTTTTCATAAGTTTATATGCAAATTGTAACCCTGTGGCCTGGAGCAAACCGTGTTTTTCATGAGACATGGCCACTCCAGTGAGAATCAAAACACAGACTCTGTGCCTAGCACCACCCTCAACTGACTCACTCGCCCAAAGGGCAAAAGCAAATAAGCCAAAATATTCAAATTTGGGAGTTAATTTACAGTTAGGTGGCTGGCTCTATGTAAAGGCACGCGGGCAAATACATGACCGGTCTGGCTTGCAGTGATGCTGCTTTTAGAGGCTGCACCTTCTGCAGACTTTGGTGCAGTCTCTGAACTTTTACACAAGACTTGTGTAAAATCAGGTCGCTTCCCCCAACCCCTGCATCTCACTCAAAATTGGTTGAAAATGGCTATTAGTTTCAAGCGTTGCTGGAGAGGGAGGAACTGACAGACAGACAGGCACATGCACACAGGCAGTGCAATTGCACAAGCCTCATTTCCTTAGAAAACCAGAAAAACCCCACTAAAAACAATGTATCTATCATTATGTCTGATAAAAACAAAACAAAGGTCTGCTTTTCCTGTGTGCCAATTACCAACGGCGAAGGTATTTGTGGTCGGACTCACCACAATTAAGTGCCCACACATGTTCCCCATTTTAATATTTTCACACTGGTTGAAATAACCCAGTCCGTTGTGTGCAGAATACCCATGAGTGAATACAGAACAAGTTGCACAGCTTATTGGGAAAGAAGTAGCAAAGGCAAAGCTTGCAAGACTCAAGAACAAACAGATTGCACAAAAAAGATTACACAAATAATCTAAGAGAAAAATAGCAGGCAGCGTATTACAGTAGAAACACAGAACAACGTGACCCATTTGCTTCCCACAGAGACAAACAGCACTTAAAAGGCAGCTTAAAGACAAAGGACAAAATTAGTACTAAACTGCACGAAGATGAAACTATGTCATTTCAACATTCTTTTGCCCCTTCAGCCCTTTTTAGGTCCTTTTTCAAGATCATTTCAGCAAAACCAGAAGGTGATATGTTGGCAGCAAGCCTGGGAGACTATTTGTGCATGAAAGAGGTTCGTAACCTTGGCCGTGACCTTCCTTCAGCCTCACCTGGCTGCCACATGTTGGTCTTACCTTGAGGGGACATACAGAGCTGCCCACAGAGGCTTCCCTGCTGAAACTGCTGTAAATGCCATCGTTACTGAGTAGATGACAGGGAAACACTTCAGCAGCTGAAAGGAAACATCAGCTACTATACTTTATTCTGAAACGTCCTCATTTACTCTTTTTTGTTGTACAGAAAATTCGAAACGTTGTGAATCTGAAGGAAAAGGGGAAAGGGAGGAGAGGAGCTCATATTGCACATGATGCTACTTCGAACTTCTCGTTATTTTATTATTAATACATGTTTTTGGCTTATACCACCACAGATCCTGACTGCTCAGACGGTGGAACAGCCCCGTTGTGCTGGGTATTGGACAAACACAGAATACAAAGAAGGACCCGGCTGCAGGAGTTTACAATCTAATACAAGCAGTAACAACTGGCTATAGACAGGAAAATACAAAGAAGCAATGAGACAAAACCGGTCAGCAAGGAAAATTGTGGTCTCAGCACTCCAGATGTTTTACTATTGACAAGGAGTCTGTAGACAGCCCAGCAAAAGAAAAGGTTAAGGAAGAATTTGAAAGAGGATCCGGAGGGAGTTTGAGGGAAGTTTAATGGAATGCTTCTGTGGAAAGGACGAAGCACAAAAGGGAACGTAAGTGCTTAAAGATTGTACATAGACACCTGCAGACGGGAAGGATGAGTTGATATGTCACTGGAGAATACTAGAGAAAAAGGGTGGTAATAGGTCATTACAGGCCATGCAAGTAAAGACAAGAAGCTTCTGTCAGATATGATGCAGAACTGAAACCAGAGGAGAGACTAAGAGGCAGGAGTGATCTGGCCTAAGTTACAAGTTAGAGAGTGATTTCAGCTGCATTCCAGTTGAGCGCGAATAGGGAGAAGCTGAATTTTTAGAAAAGGAGAATCTGCAGAGATTCAAGGTCACTGGAGCTTGGATGCAGGTTTTATCTGTGAAGATGAATAGGAAAGGCCATAGTCTGAGCTGTTACCCATCAAGATTCTTAAGATTTGGCCAGCGTCTGGGCGTGATCTGGAGATGAGGAATTAGATACAGGGTGTCCAACCTTATCTGGGACATGAGTCACTTTTAAATGTCAGATTACGAACGTGAGCCAATCAGACAAACATCTACCACTGAAGATGGATGATGGAATATGTACATGCCATACTAATGCTTATGGCATAATATACCGATAGCAATCACACTGGAGCCAAATACAGAGGTAATGTAACTCCAGCCAGCCAGCCAGCTTGAGATGCTCCTATTTGTACATCCAAGGATTGCATTAGCTTCTTTTAGGCTACAGCATTATTTGTCTGTCATACCTACTTAGACACTAAGCTGTCAGGGGCACCTACTGTCTCTTGCTATGCGAGGTACAGTGCCTAACACAAACAATTGAGGCAAATAACTAGAGATACTAAGAGTAAAGAAAGCAGAGAGAAAATGTGCAGACCTTCTGTCTACAAAAGGCTTAAATGCATGAATTCAAAGCCTGCATTCTATGTAGAGAGGAGATAGGGGATAATTTTCTGATAAAAGCATCCAAGTAGGAAGATTCTGCATTTGCTGAAATGTGGGGAAAAAAATATTGGTATCTCAAAAACTTCTGCATGACGGAAAATACTGTTTCCCACCTAACTGTACTGTGGGAATATACCACAAGGTCGTATCCTCAGTGCCTATCAATTACACAATTTCCCTTGATCAGCTAAGTGTATTCCCAGTTCTCACCGCAGCCCTGATACACTATGCAAGAAAGAACTAAAGAAATACAGCATACTGCCTTTACAAAAGTGTAAGAACATTTTTAAAATATGTAAATACATTGAACAAAATATCACGCTAAAAGTTCCCCTGGCAGCCTCAAGACACCCAGTATTTCTGCTGCATTATTTTTCTAATCATCTCTGTTTAGAGTTCGCCAGCGAATGCATTTTAGAGATTCATGACACATTCTGCTTTTGGACGGCTTTGAATCAGCTGGCAGTAAATGTGGAAAAATCATTATTCCTAATGAAGAAATATTGATGACAAAACAGCATTTCGAGGACAACGTTGACCATAAGTCAACAATGTAACAAGATTTTCCCTTCTCTCCTTCCTCTCTCCTAGTGACTTTTATCCAAGGGTTTTCAAGCATTTCCCAAGCACGTGAGATTCCTCAGGGCACCTATGTCAGACAGGCATGATTATTCCATTTTAAAGGGATATGGGAACAGAAGTTAATCCATTAGGATAACAGTGTAACAGCAGACCTTAACTGCCAGTAAACCTTATTCGAGTTAAGTCTCAATGGTAGGGATCCTGCAACTCATAAGCACCCAGTGCGTCCTGGGTTCCTTGATTTGTTCAAAGGGAATAAAATAGGAATCTCTGATCCACAACAGAGGGTGTATTTCCTTCCTGTGGAGCATGGGAGGTATGCATCCGACTGTGCTTATGTTAGGAAAAGATGTATTGATCATATTTGCCCCAGAGTTATTCTAACACTTTGGCACTCAGGGCCCTGCAATAACAGTAGGAAGCAAAACCCAAAGGTAGTTTTGTGTATTTTGTAGAAAACTATGGTATTTTTCTCATCTTACTCTTGCCTCCTTTGCCTACCTTTTTTTTTGCTTTTGAACTCAGACTTCTCACTGAGTGCGAAGCCCTTGAAAATGGTTTATTGTGCCAGGATCCAAGCTTGAAGTTTTGCCATTTGACAGTAGCAGGCTGTATGCATCAGTTGTCTTACACAGCCTTTGGACACAAGACAGATCAATCTCAATTCCCTCTTCTTCAGCAGATGTCAGAAAACACAATCTTTCACAGTAAACAGAGCTTCATGCTACAACGTGTGCCTGTAACACTTCATAAATTAAATCCAAGGCCGTGACTTAATTACTGTGTCCTGGTTATTCTGCTTTAACTGTGTTGCACTTGTACTCCAGATGTACAGGTCCCTGCAGTGACCTCCTTGTCATTTGTACTGTGCTTGTCCAGCAGTAGCTGCACTCTCCTGTTGTTTGCATCCCTTTCCTCCAACCACAATACAACTTCATATTCTCGCTTTGCTTGGCTGCAAACCTGACACATTCCCAGTATGCCCTGGAGGTCTCATTCCACTCCACACAGCAAATGCACTGCAACTGTGCAGGCTCACGCTGCTAACACTTTACTGTACCTTTTCAAACACTTCTCCATGCTGCTCACCACAAGGTTACTGTCCCAGCCAGTCACTAGCCCTCATGGTGAATCCTTCCAACACCTTGGGAAGGTGGAGGACTGTTAGGACACCCAACATGCAGGTGGGGAACTTGAGACCCACAAAGCTTAAATAACCTTCTGAGGGTCACACAAGGAGTTTGTGACAGAGCCAGGAACTGAAACCACATCTTCTCAATCCCAGTTTAGTCTCTTTAATCACAAGACCATCTCTGAAAAGGCTTGCAGCACAAAAACTCTGTTTCAGAAGGAGCTCCCAGAACCAGCCCTGCTGGAATCCCATCCCCGGCAAGAGGAAGGTGCTCCCTGTGTAGGCTTCACCGTTGCTCTCTGGCAGCCTGGCTGAGCCATGTAGCAACTGAGCGTGAAGAGTTTTGTTCCTCTTCTACTGTCCTCTGTTCAATGAGAGAGAAAGAAAGGTCCGTGTTTCCTTCAGTATCCATGTGGTGATGGTCCCTGTCCCCTACACAAATACATCACCCTCTCCTCAGCTCCCTGGGACACAAGAGATAATTTAGCTTGCTTCTGATATAAAGCATATTATGACAAGTGCTTACCAACACAGTAGAGGTACCTTCCTAAATTATTGCAACCACAATGCATCACTGCTCCAAAATAAAGGTTCACAGAGGAGCACTCCTGATTTTCCCACAAAGCTATAAAAATTCAAGTTGAACAGGATCTTGAGAGGCCATGGAAACTATCTTACTGCCTCGAAGCCGGGATCAACTCTATCTACAACATTCTTGACAGATACTTGTTTAACCTGTTCCTAAGAACCTCCAGCAATGGAGGTTTCACCAACAACTTGGGCAAAAAATTTCAGTGAGTGCCTAACCTTACCACTAGCAAGCCTTTCTTTCCAGCCAACCAAAATGTCCCTCACAGTAATCTAAGCCAATGCCTTTTTACTCTACTCACGATGGACATAAAGAACACATATGGGCTTGGTACGGTCTATACGGGTTTTATGGGAAGCTTCTGAAGTATGGATCTGCATGAACCCTAAAGCAAAGTTGCTCCCCACCCCACCCAGGCAAGGCACATTTTGCAACGTAGGCAAATGTTGATCTGACCCTGTGCCCAACACATCGATGAGGTACCAGCCCAACTTGGGTGATCTGCAGTGAGTGTCCCAGCCCAGTGGGGGTCAGTGATGCTCTACAATATTTAAGGTCCCAGATACTTTTTTGCAGCATGCTCTGCTGCCTTTTTTTTGTGTTGGGTTTGTTGTTGTTGTTGTTACATTGTGTCAACTTTTTGGCACATGTTTTACCATGTGCAAAGGGGTTGAAATAGAGCTTCAGTAACATCTGGAGACAAAAGAAAAGGGGTGAAAAAAAGAGCGCAAAGAGAAGAAACATTCCTGCCTTTGCGGATCGATCAAGGAAATACAAGGGAGAGAGTAAAATGTACTGTATTTCCTTTATAAATGTTTCCTTCGATGCTGATGAAAGTTGCCAGATGACAGAGACTACAGCTGTATATCCACTGAAGACTCCCGGCTTGAGAAACCGAGGAGCGAGGCGCTGGCGTAGCTTTGCCAGGCGCTCTCCGCCGGGGCACGGGACGTCGTCTCTGGATGCAACAGCAATTCCTCCTCCAGCCCCTGCCTCCCCCGGGCTCCCCAACACTGCAAACACGGTGCCATGTCCCACGCTGCTTCCTGGGCACCCCTTGCTACCTGCTTCTCTTCACTACTGCTCCCAGCCTGGGCTTAATGCTAGTCATGGATATGATAAAGAAAAGTAGTTTTAAGTTGCAAGTGTAGAGTTGGATGGGAAGAAGTAGCATCTCAAAATTATTTTTTTCTAATTGAAAACATGTTTGTGTTTGGGGGTGAGACTTTCAAAGCACCGATTTGCACCAAAAACCCCAGCTGACAAATGCTTAACTAAGGAAGGAATGCAATAAATTTAATTTAGTAAAAAAAAATAAAAAAATAAAAAAAAAATTCCTCCTTTCACAAAAGTCCCCCACCTTCCTGTGCCATCACTCCTCTCCTTCAGGGGAAACTGATCTCATACAGGAATTTAAAAAAGCAAGAGACATAAAAACTTTTTTTCCCCCAGAGTAAAAATGGGGCAAAATTTATAAAGGCTGTGAGAAAGTGGGGTTTTTCTACGCTTTTAAAAGCTGAGAAAGCTCTTCTTTTATTTTATTTTCATAGGAAAATGAGAGTTTTTAAAACAAAGATGACTCTTCTCCTTGGAACACACCACTAATGTCAAAAACCTATTTTTTAATGAGACCTTACCATTACATGGCACCCAGGGAACAACCTCAGCAGCTCTTCACTAAAACCCTGCTAAGGGGGTGAAGATAAGGGTATCAGCCGAGTCCTAGTGGGGCAGGCAGGAAACCTTCCTCTGGGCAACTTATCCCAAAGCTGATACTGTGGGATTTTGCCCCCCCTGGGAAGAACCTTATCATGGGAAATTGTTGCTGGCAGAGCTGTGGATCAGACTAATTTTGTCAGTTCTGGTGATCCCAACAGCAACAACCACTGAGCCAGGTCCCTCTGCACTTACACTTGCAAAGCCACATTGCATGATAAACCCTGGACAGGGGAAGTACCAAATATAAGACAGCACACAAGGTGAGCAACCGTGCCTGTCTGGATCTCCTGCAGGGAAAGGAAGGCAGGATAGGAGGTGGAAATCACTCCTTTTCCCACCCTCATCAGGAGCGATGGGCAGGGGGCACTTCTTGGGCAATCCCCTGGCCCACTGGGCTTGCTCTGTAATGCTGCACCAGATTGCAGGATCCTCTTTTGGAAAGCCACAAAAAATACCTTGCAATTACTGGGAGGGCCAGCGGTGGAAGCCCCAGCCAGCGGCTATGTGGGGGCAGCTCTCCCTGGCCTGTCTGGGTCCCCTTGCAGGTGTCTCTCCGAGCGTGCTGCCCCAGCCTGCTCGCCCACTGACTCAGGAGATTAGACTTGCTGGTAGAGCAGTGGAGGGTAGTTTCAGGGGCTGCTGCACCCGACCCTGTACACAAGCAGTGGCTGCAAAACAGAGCAGATCTGGAGGTCAGACGAGCTGGCCTCCTCTTCAGATGCTTGATGTTTCTTATGCCACGGTTCGTGCATCTTCTCCCACCCACTCCTCCAGGTGGGTAGGACCAGCAACTGGCTGCCCACATGCTCATGCTGCTGCTCGGTGCAAGCATGCCTTAAATGTAGATCAAATTCTCTTTAGCTCTTGCTTTCTTAACAGCTGAACCAAGGGTGCAGTCAGAAGGGACCAGCTAAGACTCACACTGATATAGATAGCAGCCTTTACGTCTAGGTCAAAAAATTAGTTGTCTTTTTTTTGCGTTCCCAAAGGACTACAGCTAGGTTTGCCACTTTTAGCATGAAAGCAGTCCCAAAGAGCCCAAGTGATGGGTCAAGGCCCTGCGGTGTTAGGTGCTGAACAAAGATAGAGCAAACAATGCCCCATTTCCCAAAGACTTTCACCTCCAACTGCTTCCATGTTGCGCAAGGGCGCTTCAAATCACTTCTGTCCCCCAGCCCAGCCAACCCATTTCATAAGCCCCGGACAGGCGCCATCAGTATGTTCACCAGACTCAAGCCCAGCCAAAAATCACATCTGCTGCTGGGCATGAATGACTCAATTCACTCTTCCATAGCCTGGCTGTGCTCCAGCTGGTATTCGGCAGCTTGTCTACCTCGCGGCATCACTGGGAGGGTGGTGGCACGAAGTGATTTTTACCAAAGGCTCTGTTCAGTGGAGAAGGTGAAAATGTAATGGCGAAGTTTTGAGTCAGAGATGCTTCCCATGCCAATGGCTCTGGCTTACCAACCTGGCATGCCTCCTGCATGCCTGCCTGGGGAAAAACATCTAACAAAAAACAAGAAACAGGGAAGAAACATGTCTTCCCCCTGCCAAAAGTGTGTGTGGGGGGTGTGTGTGAAAGAAAAAGGTGGAGAAAGGCTGGATCCCACAGAGTAGAGTCCTGAACAAATTGCAGCTCTCATATCCCCAACAGCTTTGAGGTCTGGGGTTTTCAAAGGTGTCTGACTTCATTAGAAGAAGATGTCCCACCAAATTTCAACCAGCACCTCATTTATTTAAGGTCTTTTGAAAATCCTGCCTTTCACAATCCAGCACCAGCCCAAAACTTCCTTGCTGTTTTGAAACATGCACTGTCTGCGTGTCGACAGCAGCCCTGCCTTAAATCACATCCATCAGGCACTGGAAACCACCTCACCTGTACGCTGACCATCCGCCATCCCTTGCACTGAATTCCATCACTCCAAATTTCTCAGCAGCTGGAATCAACTAACTCTGTTTTTTCCCATTAAAGCAACCTACTGGACAGAGGTTTCCTTCTTCGCCTCAAAATCTGGGAGTTTTCCAACCAGGTGCAAGGTCCAATATTTGTTTACTATCTTGGACAAGTAACAGGAGTTTTACAACCTGGGATGAAGAGGCACTCCCATTCTGAAGGGGACGTGCAACATTTGTTTCTACTCAGGATGACGAGACATGTCATAACCTTAAAATGTGACATTGGTATTGACAGCAAAAGTCCTTTTAAAATAACATTTGATGCTGGTGACACCATATTAATTATACTCATATAATTATGCAATAATTACAATTCTGTTCATCCTCTGGGTCATGGGACCTGCTTTTACTGGCTGAGGTAGATGGAAAGTAATACTGATAAGTCTCTAAACTGTTTTCAAAATGACCTCCCTGTAGCATATGCTGCTTATCTGGAGTCCATGATGGAGCAGTACGATATCAAGTATCCACACATCATTAGTCTCACCTGATTGTCACACTCTCAGAGTTTGATGGAAAGGGAGACAAAAGTGTTCTTGCTTGGCCTCCATTAGAAGTGAATTAGAAGTGAAAATATGAGATACGTATTTATAAAAATTATTATTTTATTTAAAGAAAGTATGTGGAAAACCCATCTGTACAATTGCATGTGTCACTCTCACACATCCTACAGATTTTGATTCATAATTAGCAAAGCTTAAAAAACAATAATATGTTAAAAAAAATCTCACACCATAAAGCCAAGCTCTTTCTTGGCCCTAAGACTGCTCTGTTTGAGGCGGTGGTTTAAACTCTAGGACCTGTTGAGTAACAGTAGGAGACATGGGAAATGTGGGTTCTGATCCATATTCACCATGATACAGACTGTCCTGACATTTAACCTGAAGTCCTCCATGGAGAGGCCCTGATGTTGATCAGCATCCACAAAGGAGCACTCAAAGTATTACTCATGACATTTCGAAGATGGAAGATTCTTTCTAAATTGGTTTCCACACAAGGAGCACCAATCCCTGTCTCCTGAATTATTCACACAATTCTTGACCCGAGAATTTTGCACCAATGGAAACTGAAACCCCAAAAGTTTTCCCTCCTCGTGACGGGGCTGAACCAATTGGAAAGGACCGATCCAATATCCAGATGTCATGACAAGTCCTGCCAGTCCAATGTCCTTGAGCGGGCATTAGAAAAGGATACCATGAGCAGGGATTGTTAAGTGTTTGCCAAAAACTCTGTGTTGAAAAACCTCCTTAACACCTCGAACCAGTGATGGCAACCTCTGTATGAACAAAGTTGGCAAATCATTGTGCTCTGAACTTTCAGGGCCATTGTTACTGGTTTCCTACATACATGGGAGCTCACTGTGAAGACTGTAAGTATATTTAATTCTCATTAAACACTTTGGTATGACAGTAGGGAAAACCAATGGACTTGTTTACATGCACTAACAGAATCATTTGAAATCCACCAGACCTCCAAATTTAGATCTGAGGTACGTGTAGAGACAGTCATTTCAGTTTATCCCAAGCCTGATTTTAACTGATGTAAACTTAGTGAACTTCAGGTACTTTTGAATTTATATGACCAATCTCAGAAAGCCAACGCAGGCTTAAGTCAGTTGGTTTCCATTTGCACCTAAAATGATGCAACTCTTGTTATGCTGACAAAGTCAGACGTGATGGGTAGATAGGGGAAGCTATTATTCACACCCCAGCAGAGCAAACTATGTGGGAGATTTTCGTCCCAGTGA
The DNA here is from genome assembly GCF_000687285.1 of Phaethon lepturus. Lineage (NCBI taxonomy): Eukaryota > Metazoa > Chordata > Aves > Phaethontiformes > Phaethontidae > Phaethon > Phaethon lepturus. Next base: position 89,189 of record NW_010552632.1, read on the forward strand.
AAGGCTACAACTTGCAAAAGCGAGCATCCAAAACAGACAATTGCAGTAATGTGAGACCCAATGCAAATATTTGAGACTTCAAACATTTTGGAAATAGCTTTCATTGTTTTGCACTGCTTTAAGCATCCCCTTTGCAGCCTCTGCAGAGATGAGGACCTGTGAAATAACATGTATTATGCAGCTCCTGGGAAGTCTCCAGCCCATGTTCTAGACCAGATGACTCCAGAAGCGTTTGAGTTAAGCGTCAGATCCATGTCCAAACATTAGAACACCTGCAAAAGGTTCGAATTTCAGTACTACTTCACAAGAAAGTCAAAGCAAACGCTGCATAACAAGAGAGAGACTGTCATTTTGGAAACCACAGACTAAAGACTTAGGAACTTCTTTTCCTGCAGATGAGCCCCGTCTGAGGTACTAAGGGTCACCATGGGATATTCCTAGCTAAGAGGGACACAAAATTAGTTAACACTTGCCCAGGGGAAACAATATGAATATCTCATTTTATAGTGTTATTTCTGCTGCATATTGTTTTCTTCTCCATGTCCCCAGAGCACAAGCATGGAGCCACTGCACACACCGATCTCCTGAGAGCTTAGGCTACATTTAGCCAGCCAGACCTCTAGCCAAGCTGATGTCAGTTCAAGCATCTTCTAGTCAACACACACCTATTGAGATGTGACCCACTATGCATCACAATCAGACCAGGCTCCCAAACATCACCTTGTAAAATGTAACTTGTTCTTCCAAACAGCTGCAATTTTCCTAGGCCAGAACAGCTCTTGTAATCAGACATTTGGTGGATGCACACCATTCCTACTTGCTGCCTAACAGCTGTTATTCATGGTCTCAGGACTTTGGTCGTTTACAAGAGAATCAAGGCCACAGGTCAGCCTTCTTCTCTTCCCTCCTGAAAGAAAGTTGTTCTGTAAATGGCAATAGGCAGTGAGACTGTGTGTGAACACCTTGCAAATGCACAAAACAGAAGGAAGGTGAGTCTGGAAGACCTGAAACAGCTTAGTTATGGCTCCTCACCCAATGCCCTGCTATAATCAGGGCAAAGAAGTAACAGAAAAACCACCAAGATCCCAAGACTAATTGGCTTTCTATGAAGTATTGTTTTTGCTTAAAAGACCAAGCCACACTTAGATCAACAGGCCTTACGAACAAACTCATGAACATGGCATGACCAGAGCTAGCTCAGGGCACAGATCTGCAACCCCAGAATAGTAATGACCCTCTGCCCTAAGCTTGGGGCTGGCCTCTTTTCAGACACCTGTCTCTGACCCTCCTGCGGGGGCTCCTGAAACTTATCTGCGCAGTTTTTTACCTAAGCCCTCTAGACCTGAAAGTATGTGTCTCTCCTCTGCGTGAGCAAACAGAGCAGTTTCCCTTCCTCACTTGTTATAGAGACAGCAGTGCAGCAAGAGACGGAAAGCGTTTAAATGACAAGCTTTCACCAGGAGCTGGACATACAACTGACACTGCCCTTCTGGCTCTCCTCAGCCGCACTTCTGAAGGAGGGATGCCATAGAGATGGCAGTGCACCAGCTGTGCACATCTGCAGTGCACATGCTCCACTTTCTTCACCTTTTGAATTATGCCTGTGAAAAAACAGTGGAAATAATTCTGACCATAAACAACCTCCCTTTTTCACTCCCCTCCTCTTCTTGTTGCTTTGCACGGAAATTGAGTATACACAGAGTAAGAGGTTATGGTTGTTTCAGCATCAGTAGTGGCCTAATGGAATTACACAAGCACGGCACACTGAAGCCTCTGCTTTGCCATTTTATCTTTAGAAGAAGCCAATGTTTTTAGACATATACAGATAAATGATGGAATATTTTAAAATGTCCCACTCAAATATCCACTCTTATTGTAGTTGTACCCTCCCCAGTCCAGTCCTCCCTCCACACCTTCCTCCCTCCTCTAAATACACACATCAAATTTGCCAATGCTGGAGATAGTCACACTTCACAAGACCATGTAGGCATCAAATGCTGAATCAGTTGATGCAAGATATTGAGATGGAGAATGAGAAAGAAGGAAACACCATTAGAATCCAGGGTCCATGCAGCATCCTGCACTATATATATATATATATATATGCAAACACGCACATATATATGCATTTTAGGATTCTCACTAATTTCAGCCATGGGACAGAAATGAGAAGCAGCTGCCCAGCTTGTGGAGACAACAATGAGAACACACGACCAGATTTAGCTCCATGTAGGCAATGACAATCACTAGGACTTTCCTGTCCAGAAGAGCTGACTATACATGACAGTCTTCTGCAGGGCATACATGACCCACATTAGTGTCCTTTCCAAATGTCTCCCTCCAGGAAAGCTCAGCCAGACACAGTTCCTTAGCTCATGCAATCACAAATAATCCCCACGTTAAAAAGAAGTGGAAAGTCAGCATTGTCATGTCCCAGCCATTCATCAACGCAAGAGAGAAGTCAAGGTAATAGACTTCGGGCTTTCTGCAGGTTTTTTGGAAGCCAGCAGCTGAATTCACTTGCCTTTTAGGGCAAGCAGATGAGGACGCAATAGTGGCACTTTTACAAGCTGATTTTTTTCTGAGTGTAATTTTAAATGACAACAAAACCAACCAACCCCCCCCCCCAACTTTTCCTACTTCAAACCCACCCTCACATAAAATGCTGCACATCATCTCCCCAGTCTGCCCCTGAGAGCACAGACAGAATCAGAACAGGCGCTTAGTAGACAGTAAGTTATTAACCTCTCAAGATATTGTCTGGAATGAGAATTTGTTGAGGAAATTGTATATTAAAGCTGAACACTGCTGCTAACTGAATACAGCCTGATTCACAGCTTTAAACAAATAGTTTAGCGTGGCTGGGACAGTAATTTGGAAGGATCTATGAGAGAAAGTAATTCACATCCCAAGTCCAGGTGCCTGTTTTTTGCTGCAGACAGTGTCTTACACTCTGGAAGATGGTTGCACCCACACCTCTAAACTCTCTACAAAGGTGTCTGTTATTGCCTCAGTGTTTTACTGAACAAGTGTGCTCAATGTGGAGATTAACTTCATCAACTGTTAAAACCCATACACCCACCTGTGCTGTCCCCTTTTGACCCTGGTGCTGTGAACATAGTTTTTCAGGGGTTAAGCTCTCACTCTTAGCTCACACTACCAGAGGTAACTATTTCTACATCTCTGTGTATGCCTTGGCAGACACACAAGAAAAAAATGAAAAAAAATAAATGCAAATGAGCAAGTTCATAAATGAAAGCTGGTGACAAGGTATCAGATGTGGTCTCCCGCCTCCGGTTTGCACCCACAGTGATCCTATTGCTATTGAAGTTTTCCATTTCCCTCAATGGGGCTGGCTCAGGCAGGGCCGCGGGACAGGCACGGTGCTTTGCCATATTCTGCTAATCAGCTGACAAAATCTGCACTGGCACAGTCCAGGCAAGTGATGTCTTAACAGCACGTTTCACAAGTTGAAACAGGTTTACTCTCAGCTGCGGGTAGCATCCCAAATGTCTGTCAGGGCTGGCTTCTCGTGATTTGCCTGCCAGTTTGGGATGACAGTCTCCCAGCTTTTGAGCACCATTTGTGACCTTGGGTTGTAGTCAGAGATGTGAAAACTGTGAGCATGTCCAAGATGACATAATGAACAGCAAGGTGCATTTGCAGACATGAAAACAGTGCCGCTCACTAAAAGCAGCAGGGAAGTTTGGTTACTCTTGATTCTTTTCATTCTTTTACTCCTCCCCTACCTCTTTTCACCACTGAGAAACACTCTATTGATTATGCTGACATTGACAGCAGAGCTGGAATTTTTTTTTTTTTTCCACATCTCAGATGAGAAAGTGGGTTATGATTCATCTCACACAATCTGAGTCAAAGCGATTACTTAAAAAAAAAAAAAAGAAAAGAAAAAAACAAACAGTTTTGATACGTTTCCATCAGAAGAGAACAGGCTGGAGGAGAACACTCAGCAAATGAGACAGGTCTGTTTAATTCTTTTTTTAACACATTTCACTCCCAGACAAAATCTGGCCTTTCCCCCCAACTAAACCTCAAATGACACTCAAAATACCCCCAAAAGTTACTGGCAAAAGACAAACCACCATATCAAAAAAGACAGCATGAGACAAATGCCACCAGAAGAATTAAAAACAAATGCCACACTGTGCCTCCCCCTCCCCAGAATGGTGGTGGCTAGACTGGAAAGTAACAGATTACTATGGTGAATTATCAATTTTTGTAATAGCCTTGAACTATCTAAATGCTGAAGTTTGATAGCATTAGTCAGTACATTATATTAACAACAGTTAAAATTACCAAGTGTGATCCTGGAGTGCTTTTTTTCCCCTCTTTCTTATTTTCACAGCCATGTTATTAACCCTGGAAAATGAGGCTTGTGATCTCAATGCTGGGAAGAGCCTTCAGACCGGTTGCGATTTCTCATCAGACAAGGCTCACAAGTCCATTTTGTTGATTTTCACACAAAATAAAAGAGTGTGGCCACGGCTGTAAGGCACGGGACTTGAAGGAATTCTAGGCTCAATTCCCACTTTGCTACTGGTTCTCTGCATGACTCTGGGTGAGTCATCTAAACTTTGCCAGTCAGCCCCTCATTTGTAAATTAAGGACAATAATCATTTCCTGGTCCTTGCCGTATTTTCAGTTCGGGAGCTCTGAGGGATGCATACTGTTTCCTACTTCATGTTTAATTTGCACATGGTGCAGTGTGACCACAGTCTTGCTAGCAGGCCTTAGATGTTACTGCAGTACAAATAAGCCATAAAATAACATGGAAGCAAGTACAAATTTAGTGCAATGAGCTTCAAACAATAGGTGAGCTGTTTTCAGTTTTAAAAATGAAAAAAAAAAAAGGGTTCATTTATGCCAGGTCATGTGTGTAACTAACTCAAAACAAAGAGAAATTAAACTGTTTTCATGTTACTGGGACAAAGATTTGTCCAGCACTGCACGGCTGGAAGTGTGGTTTCTAACTCTAGCTCCAAACTGACTGCCTGTATTTCTCTCCACAACTTAGCCATAAGTCATGACGAAAAAAAGAATGTCTTGAGGCTTAAAACACTCCAAAGCTCTATCTGAAATGAACATTATTTCTATAAAACTACAATCCAGAAAAACGTTCTCACTTGTTCATAGACACACATACATATACCCCCTCTTAAAATACCTGTGCATGAGAATTTAGTGCTTATGAAATCCTGGATGGAAATTCCCGGTTTCACTCATCTCCATAAAACAGATCTAACAGGAGGAGAGGGAGAACAAACCTTCTCCATCCAGCATGCTCCTAGACTAACAGTCTGCCTTCGGCTCCTGGCCTCCTCGAGGAAATTCCCAACCAGGGGTCCTCCAGGTGCCACAATTTATGGGTTTTAGTGAGGTGATGACGTACCCACAGAGAACCCCCCTGAGACCAGCCACCTCATTTCATGTGGGGCAGGAAACAGCCGTAAGGTAGGTCACACTTTCACTTCTTAATGACCTGAGTTAGCAATGGACTAATGACCTGCAGCCAAAGACTTGATGGCTCATTATCAATTCTTCAGCTATTTCAGTCCACAGAGAGGTTACTTTGGGCATGTAATTTTATCATGAACAAGCTAAATTCTCTTTGAACTGCTTCTCAAACAAAAGCAGAAAGATTTAGTTCATTTTCGTGTAGGACTACTAATTTGGGGACGTTTGGCTAGTAACCTCATCATCATCCAAAGTCTTTTCAAAAAGAGGCTGAGCTTTGCTATCCAGTTGTACAGTTCCTAGCGCACCAAGAGCCCTATCACAGCATAAGAAATTTCTACCACTCTCATGGATTAATTTTTTTCCATGGATTTGTTAATTTTTAAACATGCTGAAGAACCCTGTAGAATACAGCTGTACTTTAGAAACATTCTCCCTGATATTTCATTATCATGTTTCACTCCTCTTAGAAGACAGCAGGAAACTGTCAGCTTTCATTTACTGACTGTTGGGACAAACCCAATTCCTCTCATGATCTGAATCCCACCTTTCTTTCACAGCACACAGGTGATCATGGAAAACCTTTTGTTAAAATGTTACCTTGGTATTCTGCTCTTAATCTCTATCAAATGACTTCTGCATGAAATCAGTTCTGTTTAACAGTAAAAATATGTCCAGGTTGACTGCCAATAATTCAAGCTAAACCAGGGACTTGATTTAGTCAAGACACCAAGGAAGTCACGCTGCTTCCTACCTGTTCCAGCTGACACACTATCACCTACAGCAACAAAGGGTAATTTTGGTTTTGATGGAAGATTTAGATCACATCTGTGACGCCATGCTGGTCTCTACAGAGACTGTGCTTCAGAAACACTCATGATGCAAAGTCTTGTCCATTCTTGTGTGGATAAGAAGAGGAAAAAGGGAACGTGAGTCTCCTGCCTCCTGGCACATGTGGGTACCAGGTGCTCAGAGCTTACAGGAGTGCAACCTTCTTTCATTCCTGACTCCTACATCTGCTTGATCTTCATTAAGAGATGTGGACTTGAGACTTTATAGGACCAAGACCTCTGGCATAAAAAGATCTAAGTGCTTAGCTTCACAAAACATTTTTCCCATGATTACTGCAGAGTAGGATGTGGATCACATCAACAGCAGGAAGAATCAAACTTTTGCATCTAGTCTTTCAAATGCTGAAAAGCAACTTAAACGAGCTCACAGCCTCTGCGTCCCTGTTTTCTCTTGCCTTTCTTGTGGCTAGAGATAAATGCATGTAGACATGGTATATTTTGCTCTCCAACCACTCACTGGCCTCCTCTTTTTCTCTTCCCACTTTGGATCTGTGGCCAAAATTCACCCTGTAGGTTGCGTCGAGACTATCCTTATGAATTTCCCTTCCAAACTCTACTTGCGCTTGCTGTACAAGGGTGCCGGCAGTCACAGGACTCCCTGAAAGACAGCTAGATGAGGGTGGCAAGCATTGACAGAAGTGAGACTGAAGAAACAGGCTCTGAAAGCCATTTACCAGGGTAATTAAAGCCCCTGGGGAGCCGAGGGAGGGTGAGTCCCCTTGCGGCAGGCCACAAGAGGGCAGCTGGATGTTGATGGTACCACACCATGACCTCCCCGAGCGCAGGCTGCTCCCAGCCTTTGAGGCTGTACGCAAATGGTGGAATATGGTTTGAACATAAAAAATAATAACTAGAACGACAATGGAGAAAAGGGTCCCCATTACATGTCTGTTCTTCCTGCTTTTGTGAGCAGTTACATAACAGAAAATGCCTGTCAGCTCATCAGTCGTTGAAAATCAAACCTACTATTTTCTGACCCAGATGTTATTCAGATGAGGACGTATGCTATCTTGCACCAGAAACCCTGCCTTTAAACAAAAGACATGATGACACGTCACATTACATGGCAAAATTATGATGTAATTATGCTCTTGTAATAATAATATACATCTCTTAATCATAACCTTTTCAGAAGAGACCTAAGAATACAGGCAAGATATGACAACTTTCATTTTCTTTTTCTAGTGGTAATTCAGATGAAACTAAGAGGCTACCTGAACCTCTTAGAGGCTACAGAAATGCCTGACAAAGACTGAAATGCAACAGAGAACATGTTCAATTTAGAGACACTAGATCTGTTTAGCGCACAGAGCCATGTCAAAGGAAACAAAGATACCATGAACTGAAAGAAGCTGTACCTGGACAACCTCCTCATCTGAAGCTTCTATGACTCTAGCACTCTCTCCCCCTATCTTACTTGGACTCCTACCTGCTAACCCATGTCCTGCCTCTCAAAAAGTAAAACGGGGGAACACCTTTGACACTGTCACCAGGTCTTTGGTCCTAGCGAAGGAATTTTAGCTTATGAATGGAAGCCTAACAGATGCAAAGCCAGTGAGTGGGAAGGTTGACAGAGCCTTGACAGACTCAATACTGGTGCTATTTATCGTTCTTCAGTCTTAACTGTGACACAGCACCTCAAAGAACCACTGGAGATGAAGGCTTCTCCATGGGGGGGCACTCATACAACTTCTGCTGTTAATCAGCTCCTGTCTGAAGGACTATGCAGATTAAGTGCCCTGCAAATAGAGTGAAAGGGGAAAAAAGGGAGTTTGGCAAACTAAAATGATGTGCCACAGGTCTCACAAAAGGTCAGGATGAGAAGCAGAAAAGGAAGACAAGCATCCTGCTTGTTGGCCTTGTTCCTCAGCCCAACTCTGCACCACCTCTCTCATTGTGAAAGTCAGGGCATACAGCAAATACACATAAGCAAACTACATAACCTGAATTTTCATCTCTGAGACAAATCAAGGTCCCTTTGTTGCACAAACTGAGTATTTTTGACAGGACCATCTTAGTACCTCTCTTCTCCCCAGGTGCATCCCTCTAGCACGCTGGAACTACAAAAGGAGACTGCTGCATTATCAAACACATAAAACTGGTGGTTCCGTTGGTAGCTCTGAGCTCTTATGGTAAAATACCAGCAAAAGTTTCTTCCCACCAGTCAGGGGAAACTCCTCTGCTGTGGGGAGTGACTCAGCTGGGACATAGTCCAGAAGGCAACAGGAGATGAGGGGCCCTGGTGGCACTTTTCCAGTCTTAATCAGTACTGTCTGCATGGTGATACAGACTGATAAGCTGCCAGAAGTAATTTTTTTCTATGAGACTTGAAACAGTGGTCCAGAACAGTTGTGATCTGTGTGTGTGGATTTGTTTTTTTAAAATGCAAAATCAAGAGCTTTAATTTCCCATGGTGGCCAACAAACAATTTTGATAGTTTCATCCTAATCTCCTGTAAATATCCATTTCTCCTCCCCCAATGTTACCCAATTTCCACTCCACAAAGTATTCTTTTTTTTTTTCAACAAATCAGACATGCCTATCTACAATAGCACATTAATAGCACATTTATCAACAGGGAGGGCTGTGACAGAGAGAAACCATCCCTACTGCACAGTGCATAACGCATTTGGGAATCCTTTCTAATAAAAAGGGATTTGATTAAAGACAGCCAACTACCACAGATCAGCAACTGAATCAGCAGTAAAGAAGGAAGAGTAGCTTAGACTTAAGAGACTTCAATTTGCTGATCTGCTACGGACTTCCCAGGAGAAGTCACTCCATAACCTACAGGATGGTAGGAGGGGACATACATGAAAGATCAGGGTGCTTAGACTTAGTATGGTAGTGTGGCCTTTCAACAAAACTAAGTTAGGCAGAATACCCAGCACGTGTGTTTAACTCCTAAAAATTCACAGTGTTTTTTTTTAATTATTATGCTTAGTGACAATATTTCCATGCTTAAGCACTGCCTTGCAAATGGCAGCTAGAGGATTTCCCAATGACTGGATTGTGCTGCTGTGGTAAGTCTAGGCAATAAAGAGCTGCAAATTGTGATCTTGCTGCTACAAAGTGTGTCTCCAGCATGCTGCTTCTGGCTCTTACCATGCACCTGGGCTCCTCGGGAATGCAGTGTGAACCATACCATGCTGCCAGGTATGTGTGCTTGCATGAGTGATAGCTGGCTAGAACAGTTCCCCCCAACTCTGAAACCACTTTCAGTAATTCAGTAATTTCCACCCAAGGAAGCTGCAGAGAGGTGTAGTGAGCATAGACCTGATGGTAGTGCTGGCTGTCCTGCTCCTGAACCCAGCTCACTTGGTCTGCCAGCAGTACCTGCCAGCACTTCCAGGGCAAAGAGTCAACTTTAGTGGCTCCTACTCCTCTCCCAAGGAACCTCCCCTCTGCCCATGCTGACTCCAGAATCAAGATGGCTTGATTGAAAACGAGAGATAGGGCAAGTGAAATTGCAGAAGGAAGATGGTTACGGAAAAGACCCCAGAGTGCTGACGGGCCAAGTAAAATGACCTTTCTGTAGCCTAACAGTTCAAATATAATTATTCCAACAAATTATTTTCATGACAATATAATGCCTTGCAGCTTTCTAGCAAGGTTAATTAGATTCCTCAATTCAAAACCTATCTGCTCTTAACCAACTTTTAATACACTGAAATCCAGTTTTCTAAATTCAAACTAATAAAAGTGATTAGCTGACAGCTATCTGGTATGCTACAATTACCATGGCATTTAGACCTCAGGCAGAAGATATTTAATGCAAATCAGAGTCAATGTCTCTGCCCATTTGTCCTTTTTCTGATTATTTGATCAATGTGCCATATGAATCTTGTACAATCCATGCTACTGTGCTAAACAAATAAAGAACAAAGGCAGAGATATTGGTTGAGACAGTTAACCAAAGTTGAAAGACTCTTTTTTTCCTCCCACACTTAATTTGTTCTTTCCACATGAACATGAAGTTACCGAGAGGCACTGGCTGACAGCTCAAGTAGATGGAGATTTAGCTCTGACATAGCCAGAATTAGTACAAAACTCCTCGCCTGCATTGCCATTATCAAAACCCCTCATCCACTGTGACTCCAGAGACCATCTTACCCTGTGAGTAGCTCAGGCTGGAACAAACCTAGGAGGATGAGGGCAGCCCACCTCTTTGATTTTATCCAACCATAAAGAGCAGTTGTGTTCCAGAACTGCTGGTTTTGTTTTATGTTTTTCTTGGTAGGTATATAATTAGTTGTGGCCTGGTCTCCCAAATGGCTGCATGGGGCACAGCATGCTTAGAGAGCTGAGGAAGAGTTCAGCCCAACACACGGTTTTTCTGCACATCAAGAATGCCAAGTCGGGACACCGCTTCAGAGATGACCTTCAGTGGCATAAACTCAGTGCAATTAGAAGATCAGTCAGGTACAGCTTGTAATTAAACAGCACCTGCCGGAAAGAGGACTAGGGTTCTTGGTTTTCATCTTCCAGCTTGCATCAGGCATGATTATTCCATCTTTGATGATGCTACCACTTACATAAACAACATTGGCAAAACTTCTGAATGCTCTGGAGCCTCCTTTCCATTTTCTTATCTCCTGATGAATTAAGAGCTATTGGCATGGCATTGGTCTGATCTCCCATCTGATAGCCAAATTGACAACCTAATGTTGAGAGACTTTATGTTCCAACCCTTAGAGCTATGCATCCCTTTTGGATGAAAAAACTTTGATATACCACACTCTCAAACAGCAGAGCCATCTTAGTGATACAGCATTAGTCTGCAAAACCCGAGCATTTCACCTTCGTAAACAGGCTTGTATTTAGTGCTCAACAAAACTAAAGCTCCACTTCAGGAAGCAATTTCTAAGCTGTGAGGAAAATTAATCATTAGAACAGCTTATCAGAGTAGGTGGTTGACTCACCGTTGCTTGAGGTCTTTAAGATAAGATTAGATTTTTAATTTTTTTTGAAGTCATGATTCAATCATGTTTCTGGGAGAAACTGAGAGTAGGACATTAGGCAGTATAATGGCAAGGTCCGTTCTGAATTTGGAGCCTATGAATCTCCAAGTTCTTTGTTCACCTGCCTACCTTCTTGGGCTATGAAGAGAACTGAGTGGGCTTTGGTCCATCACCCAGCTCCTGCCACTCGCAGCTCTATGTTAAGAAAATGACTGTAATCAAATCTCATGCTTCAGGGCTTCAGCCATTTGCCTGAAGGGGAAAAAAGTTTCTCTGTCTTGCCTGCTCACGCTAATGGTTAAAACATGTTCTGTTTGTTTGTTTGATGCTTTGCTTTTAAAACATCAGAGAGTGAACACCAATGGATATGGGCAGAGATGAAATCAAACGCAGCAGCACAGAAGATGCTCTCTGGTTATCCTCTCTTCAGTTAGTCATTCTTGCTCACACCTCAGATCTGTTCTAGTCATGAACTCTGATGACTATCAATGTTTATAGAGAAGACATTTTGGCTGTGAGGGTGGAGACCATAAGAAGGTAGAAGGTGTTGATGGAGGATGGGGACTGGTATCAACCCCATCTACAAGGCAATGTTTGTTTGATGAGAACGTCTTGACCTTCTCATGTAATCAGATCCTTGTCTCTGCAAGATCCTTGCTTATTAGTGAAACCTTGGTCCCACTTGCTTTCCGATTAAACCAAACCACAAAAGTTTCTTTAAGCCAGAAATGTTTTGGTCCAACCAAAATCTATAGCAAATATACCTAGGGGGCAATCTAAATTAAGTTTTTAAGAAATGATGAAATAAAGGAAGATAAAGAACACAAAATGAATGGCCTACCCCAGATCTTTAACCCTAGAAACTACAGCAGTTTGTTTCCTAACAACACTATCACCCAAGCCTGCAAGAAACTAAGCATACAGACAAGGTGCATTAAATGTGCCTGAGGCTCTTGACTTTAATGCAGAATTCAGAGGCCATACCACCTGTGTTTTATATAAAGGCAAGATACATATTTTACACCTGTAGATGCCTGAGATAATTCCGTTTTATACCACTTAAAAAGGAAATTAGCTGCTTATCTTTTTCCAGGCGAGGAAGTTGACATGGTTATGGGCCAATCAGTTCAGATTTGTCTTCCTCATACTTGTTGGACTAAGGTCTGGGCTAACAGGTCCCCATGTAAAGCCAGCCTGACTGACTCAAAACGGATTTCCCTTTAATCTATGCCAGCATACAGAAAATGAAAATCCATGCCTCGGGAGCAGAACACATTTACACTGCCAGGTTGTTTGCAGCTGCAATGAGAAGGAATGGAGCAGGTGGGCAAGGCAGCACACTGCACCTGAATTCAGCCTGGTAGCCTAGAAGCTGGGGACCAATGGTGTAAAAATGAACCAGACACTGAAAAATTCAACTTTATAACCAGAAAGACTACAAACATACAGCAAGTGAGCATGAGATTTATGTTGAAATTACAGATGAATTCCTATGGATGATTACACTTCCAGCCCAAGCATGGAAAGAAAATCCATCAATACAAATGTCACTACATTAACAGTGCAACTGTCAGGCCCCCCCGTTACTGAACCTGGTAAATACAGAAAGGGGCTATGGACACTTGTGATGTAGCACTGCTCACCAAAGTAGTCATCAGAGGGAGGATTCTCCATGTCATACAGCATTTTCTTGGTCAGGTGTTCCAGCTCATCCTCAGGTCTGAAGGCAGGAGTGCTTGATGCAGGTCCAGAGCTTGGATACGCGCTCTGAAAGAAAAAAAGGACAAACAGTGAGTGATGTGGTATAAAGGCATTCAATCACAGTAAGAGGGTCTATTAGCTGTTCAGGGTTGAACTTCATTCTTTGTCTTATTTTTGCTTTTTTTAAAACCCAAGGGATTCATGCAAGTAAACACCTAATTTAATGTAATGAAAATGGACTCCTAAAAACATCCAGTGAAGTGTTATATATCCTCCTAGAATGATAACTATTCTGTGCCTCATAATTAGGTGTCTACTGGGTAGCACATAATAATAAGTAAAGGAGAAAATTATTCCAAGGGTAACTTGATACAAACATTTTCCAACACTGAAAAAGGCTTTGGAAGCATTTCAGTTCGGATTTGGCAAAAGCTTCCATCACTTAACAACGCAATATAAAAGATGCTAGAACAATCATTCCTACAGTGGTGGAGTACATGGACAAAGACAGATAATCCCGAGCTGCTAGTTACGGTCTTTTCTTGTTTGTTTTGACAGAAATCCTCCTGTTAACATTAGCGAGAGCAGGAGCTGGTCCACATATTTTTAGTACTAGGGATACAAAGTTTTTAGTATGTACTTAGGAATGGAGACCTCTCTTCCTTCACATGCTAGTAGCTTGCATACAGTATTTACAGTCTGTCTCAGTGAGCGTTCTCCCTGGAAAACAGCAGAAGTGCAGGCATATTTTGAGAAGCACAGAAATAGCCTCAAGCCTAGAAGTTTCTTAGAAGAAGCTAAGTTTGGTGTCCATAATAAGAAACTCGGTCATATCAGGATGAAAAAATGCTGACACCAGCTTTCCTTGCATGCACTGTTTTCTTGACACACTTGCATGCGAAAACTAACTTATTTATGAAATGCAGCATTTCAGTAAAGCAAGTGATATCATTGATTAAGTGCTGCCTTCATCAAGGATTGGACCTTAGATATGAAACTTATGAAACTGAGCCTTAGTCTACAAGGATGCATTTTTCCATGCTCCATACCGACTTAAATGGGAAGAAAATGTAAAATCACCAGAGAAACAATACACTGGCCACATCTATCTGGCTTATGAAGGCTACAGCTGACATGATGAATCTTTACTGACCCAGCCACGTTCAGCAGAGAACAGCACCTTTAAAGCACTGCAAGAGAATTAACTAAATGCTTTCATACTTTTTTCTTTCAGGCAAGAAGGAGATTTCAAATGAGACATCAATCAGCGTAGAGAAGGTCTTAGAATGGTGCTTAGCAATAATATTTCAGTCATCCACTCCCACAAACCAAACACGTGCATGTTCCTGACCTCGTCATATTTATTTTTCTAGGGCCCATGCTAAGCTGTACAACACCATCCCCCTCGCTTGTTGACCTGATCTATCTCACAGGTGCTGCACCCATGAGCGCGGCCGCACGGCTGCACTGCCGGGAAGTGCTGGATTTGCTGTGCACACACCATACGGCCGGGGCACCCGCTGCCTGCCTGCCACTTGCTCTCTAACAGAGTAGAGGCAGTGCACAAGGGAGATGGGTGGCAGAGTCCCCCGGAAGAAAGGGCACCTGGAATAAGCCCCAGGCTGGATGAATTTCCCTGGAGGGCTGTGCAAGGTCTATTTGCTGTACGTTCAGCTTCCCTGACTAAGAATATAGATTGGACCTACCATTCATTCAGGTTTTCCCAGAGATGTTTTCTTTTTCTGCTCAGGGATTTTTTCTGAGCAATATTCAAGGGTTTTGTGCATTTCTCCAGGATTTCAAATGTCTAGTAGTTGTTCTGAGGTAGCTGTTGAACATCTGGAAATCCTGAACGTCCACGTACAGCTCAGTAAACTCTGTTGTACAAATGCAAATACGCTGATGTGTTTGGTTTACCACAACTTATTTTTTCATATGGGGAGACAGGCCTGTATGGTGTACAGGACTTGCATTTGCTTTCCAAGTCATGTAAGCGCCATCTCTGTGGGATAGATAATTTTGGTGGGGATAAGGTCACTCATATGACTAGAAGTTTCAGAGCCAGGTACTTGACCCAGCGCACTCAGATGCCCTTGGCCAGTGCTTTGTGGATGTTTTTAGAAGGCTAGTTGACAACTATTTCATTAGAAATAATAAATAGCATAACCCTGAAAAAAAGGTTTATTAATAAGCCAATTAAAGGTGCCAAATGTAAAGCATTTAATCTTGGAACAACCTATTTTTTTCCTTTGCGCTCTTGTTCCTAAGAGCCAATCATGAATCTCACCTGAACATGTATTTTAACATAGCAAGTGCAGTCAAGGATTTATTAGCTTGAGAAATCAATCTGCCAACTGAGCCTCTTAAAATATTATTCCATCTATTGTACCTCTTTCAGTTTCCATGCAGAAAGGAATGACCATTGCCACCCCATCGACTGAGAGTCCTTCCCTAGACTTTGCATGAGGAAGACAGTACAGCATGAAGCTGATGATGGCCCCCGTCCCTGTATTTCCACTGTTAGCGGTCACCAGTGTGGCACAAATGCGTGGAAGCACCATGCTCCAGCCCTTCTGTTGGGCTCTGTCCACACATAACCTGAAACACTGCTTTTACCTTTGGGCCTTAGAATGCAAATGGACCAACAGAAGGCACGAGTTGTTGTCTGTTTACAGAAAAGGGAGGCGAGGTGCATGGAGCTGAAGCGATTTGCCCATCATCACACGTGGGCTGTAAGGCAAAGACAAAACCTGCAGCCAGGCTGCTGTGAGCCCCACATCTTCAGCCTCGCGCGCAGCCTGCCGGCACCGGACTCAGCATTGCAGACCTACACCGGCCACTCTCCAACCCAAAGCCACTGCATTTGCAGGCCACCACCAGCCAGGCTTCAGCAGGCCACCCTGGGCAGGTGGTGTATGAAGCCTCTCCCTCTCTTCCACACTGGCTTCCCACACCTCCCGATCAGGGGACCCACTCATGCCCACTTCAGTAAGGGCTTGGGCTGTGCCATTTAAAATGAAAGACCAAAATCTGGAAATTTTCGATTCTGTCTGACTTTCTCTGGTTTTGGAGGCCACGTTGCCTCATACACACAAAAAATAGGCTGCTCTCATGTTTTATCTACATTGCAGTTTTCCAAACCAGGCAGAT
This sequence comes from Phaethon lepturus, assembly GCF_000687285.1. Classification (NCBI taxonomy): domain Eukaryota; kingdom Metazoa; phylum Chordata; class Aves; order Phaethontiformes; family Phaethontidae; genus Phaethon; species Phaethon lepturus. The sequence goes on from NW_010552632.1 coordinate 105,327, forward strand.
ATCTTATCCAGTACCCAATGTCAGCAATAATAACAAATACCAACCACAATGTTATGAGATGCTTTAACTTATTTTGACTAAAATGCTATGCCTTTTTGACCAACATTTAAGCAGTGCTAGGCACATCTTTTTCCTCCAAGCATGGCACATGCTGACTATGTGCCTCCAGGAAAATGCATTTCATGCATATGAACATGCTGTTGAGTTTGCTGGGCCACGCACGCACACAAACACAGAGAGAAAAGTGTATCCTTAGTCCAATCTAAAATGCTTCTTTCAGCAAAACAGTTTCCTTCCTCCTCCTTTGTTAGGTCAGGGTAAAAATATAACTCTGGCTTTTCTTACAAAACAGAGCTGTGTTCTTATTGTTTATTAAACTTCCTCTATTTTCTCCTGATCTGTACAATGATCAACGCTGTCTAGAAATCCAGTTTGCTGTCTAATCTACCACAGCTATCTTCATGCATTCTCTATTCTCCATGATGCCTCAATGCACGCAAATATATACTTACTTAGCTAGACACAGCTCAAAGATGGGATCTATGCTGAATTGCAACATGGGCCCCTGAATTCCCTGAGCACTACTCTGTCTGGCTAACCACAGCAACATCAGGGATGATAAACTGACCCATGAAAATGAAAAAGAGCCTTGGCCAGCAAAAAGTCAGCAGGAGGGACCACATTTTGGCAGGAGCACCTCAGTCCAACCTTTGCTACTGCCACCAAATACCGAGCAACCTCAAGGAAGAGCATGATGACTGCAGTCCCACGTGCAGATGCAAATGCATTAATGAATAAACACTGCCCTGCATGCTTAATTAACGGTTTAGGAAAATGCCAGCATTCCCAAGGTTAAACCCGGTGGCAGAAAATATCTTCATGCTACAAACGAAAGGAAGTGAGTTAATTGCTTGTGCCGCTCTCAAAGTGCTGTAACAACATCTGGCTCATCTTCCTCATTAAAGTTCAGTTCCTAAAAAGCCAGGTCAAAAGAAGCAGTTGCGTGGAATCACTCATAATTATTTTGGTACACGAAGTTGATACTTGTTTCACTGCTGCTCTGGCGTGTGTTTTCTACTCTAGACCTCACTGGCAATCAGTTGTCTCTGGTGTAATGGCTGCCCAGAAAAGGGAGCTCTGCAGTTAGTATGGCACGTTCACCAACATGAACCTTCCCTATCCACATATAAATTTTTACCCAAATGGGTAAAAGCCACAGTGCAAAATCTGCAAAGACATCTGAAGATGATGCTGTGATGAATGCACCATCATTCAGAGTGCACTGTATGTGGCCATTTTTTTTTGTCCATTTGCAAATATTGTAGAAGAAGCTTCATCTCTCTGAGAGAAAATAACTTCAATTATGTGTTCCCAATTACAGAAACATGGAAATTATCTTCTTTTCAGAAGGTAGAATTAGCCCAATTTGGAATTGAAAGGCAGCCAGAAACATCTTTCACTGATACTTACTTTCCCTTTCATTTTTTTCTTCTTGTTCATCTGCATAAAGTTAGCACTTTCCTTTCACTTCACTTACCAAAACTGATCATGAGTTAAATAAACAGTTAAATAGCATCGCAGCATATTTTGTATTCAATGGCCTGTCAAAGACCATACTTTTTCATTTAAGTTATTGACTGTCCAAAACAATCGCAAACTTTCAGACCAAAAAATCCAGCATGGTGCCACATCTCTCATGAGTCGAGCTCCTAAAGAAATATCAAGATTGCCTGCAGCTGTAATTCAGTTTATAATTAAGGCCAACTGATCTTTCTTACAGAGAAGATGCATTGGAAAAAAATATTTTAATTGTTGATTTGTTTTCCCAGCGAAAAGTTACAGCTGCCAGAGTACGTACAGATTCCTGAAAAGAAGATTCTGCCTAGATTCCTGGTGACACGCATGTTCCTGGGTTTACTCCTGGTCAGAGAGTAATTCATCAGTATCCTTTAAAGAAGCTGCCCTGCATGAGGAGATACCCACTGACAGGCAGTGACCTCCTGATGCCACCAGCAGCCCAAAATCACAAGTCTTTGGGTAGGCAGGAGCAAGGTCTCCTCTGGAACGTGCCAGACTGGGACAAGCCACCAGTTCCCTCACTGCCTACCTGCCCTGCCACCACTTCCCGCAGCAAAACAGCAATCCAGAATAGGCAGTTCTGGCAGCAAAGCGCTCATTTGTTAAACACTGGCTTGCTTTGAAATAGGACAGTTTTGTAACTATTTCAAAGCTCAAGAGGATATTTTTCTTTATTTTTAAACTTCATTATTGTAACTGTATCCTCACTTAGACATCCATGCACGTTCCCAGTCCTATTCTAATCCTGCTAAGCTCTTAGTTTCAATGATCTCTTGTGACAGTAAGTTACACAGAATTTGAGCAATTAAAAAAAAAAAATTTCTCAGTTTTACTTTCACAGCCTGCAATTTTGCCCAAATAGCTCCTTTTCTTACACTGTGAAACTGGGATGCAGACAGGGGGAAGAGGAGGTATCTTGTCTGATAGTTTTAAAAGGAAGTCAATAGAACCAGAAGGCAAAACCATTAAATAGCTGAGAAGTTCCCAGGACTTCTAAAAATCAGGCTGCTCATACAGATGCCTGTTTCGACACTCTGGAGCCCAGCTTTTAGCTTATTGTCATGAAAACAAAATCTTGGTCACTGTGTATTAATACTGAATTCAATAGGATCACCGTACATGCACCCTAATTACTCTGTAAAATGGGTTTAACAGTATTTCTCTCAATTAATCAGTGCCTGCAAAGCTGTCCGAGCTTCTGCGATGTAAGTGACTACACAGTGACAGAGCATTTTATTAATCATCAAGCACGGTAATAAATGAGCATGACTGTTTTGCCCTTGGATTGCTTGTTATATTATATGCAAACAGACTAAGTAGCTTTTCTTCACGTTCTCACTAATGTTTTGAATCTGGAAGGGATGGTTATTTTTGCTAGGTGTTATAAAAGGTGGATAATCTGTAAACACCACTATCTGCTGCTTGATTCTGCAGTGAGCACAACATTGTTAAACGACAGCTTCCACTTCTATTAATGGAGAGTCATCGTTTCTGCTAGACACTGTGGTTTGTTTATATATTCAGGGTTAACAGGAGATGAGCTAGATTTTAATGGAGCAACATTGGCCATTTCTCACTAGAAAAAGCAAACCAGATAGATCTCCAAGTAATAAATACCTGACATGTTCTCTCAGGAAACAGTAGATATAAACTATATTTCAAACAAGAACACCTATAAAATACTACATTTTAATGTCCCATTGCTGCTTAAATGTATATACAGAAACAAGTGCAGCAGTGCCTGATCTTGCCTGGGGCCTCTTGGCCCTATCATTACCCAAATACGCTTTACTTGTCAAGGCTTATCTCGTATGAAAAAGGGAGTGGACTGTTTTGTTTTGTGTCTTCCTATTAATACCACTTACTTTGGTAACAGACATTTTAGGCACTTCTTAAAAAAAAACCACAGGCACTCAAGGCACAAGCTGGATGGTACTACTGAGAGGGAGAATGAGGCATCATCACTATACCAATACACAGATAAAGAGATTGCATTATTTTAGCCCAATGTTTTTGGCTGGAAGAGCTTGGTCTGCGTCATAAAATTACATCAGGACGTTCTATGCGTTCTTGTCTATTTGTTTCAAGATTGAAGGCTTTATTCTGCTCTAAGCTGCTTCCCTTTCCACATCTCTCTGGGCTCAGAGTCAAGCACACTCTTACTTCCATGCATCATCACCGTCAGTAAAGACCTGATACGTTGCTTATCAACTCCCCTGCTCTTTATGTCATAATACTGTAGGCTTCCAGGGCTGTCTTCAAAGCATTAATTAATTATTATATTTACTGCTATCAGCAGGTCAAAATCTGCATTTCAGAGTAGGAGCCATAAGCATCCATAGGTGATGACAGTCTCAAAGCCTTAGTCCCAAGCTGCATAAGGAAGTGCTGTAGGTAGGTTTGAATTCGCTTCTTGTCGTCTTGGCCATAAATCTGGGGGTACATAGTGCCACCTAGGGCTTCTTGCCTGGGGAGATGATGAGACCTGTACAGAGCTCCCTTGTGTAAATCCAAGGTAGCACTACTGAAAGACATACAGCTGTGGGAGACTCTGGTCACAGTGAGTGGCACTCCAAAGCGGGGCTCACGGTCTCCCCAACAACCGAGCTGCATTCTTATTGTACAGGACAAGCACAGGGGTACACCTAGTAAAAATGGGAATGCTCCAAAATTCCTACTGATGAAGGGAGATGTGTTTGCTCACACAGTACATAACTACCCCGGGCAATTCATTGCCACAATAAAACCACTGAAAAAATGTACTCGCCTTCCAAAAACTACCCTTCCAGAACCTACCCTAAAACACAAGGAAATAACTCGTGTTATAGAAAAGAACCTTTGGTCTTTTTTAAGTTTTTCTCTTGCAAAACACTTCACAAAGGCAGAGCTCAACCGTTTTTACAGTGAAAAATGACACTGTACAACGGGCTTACACACACCTCTGGTGCAGTGCCTTCTCTGGCGGACCACAGCGATGAGGGAGCTCACCGCCATTCACCATGCAGTACTGGGGGTTGGACTGGGTGCTCGTGCAATGAGCACCACCTGCCCTGCGGTTCAGCTTCATCGCCTATTGAAAAAATAGGCTGTCCCAGCTGCAGTGCCTTATCAGGTAACAAAAACAGAAGTGCTGGGGCATCACTTGTTTCAAAAGAAAAATAAATCTCACAATTTTATTGGTACTAATTTTGCATGTGAAACTTGCATTCATACTGTATTAACAGTTTAAATATAGCTTTCTTGCCAGATGCCTGAATATGCTAGAAAAGATACTTAAAATATGCAAATTGGGTTTCTGTTTTAATACACAAAGAAACTTCAAATCACATCAGTTTCCATCACCAAGACAGGTTTCAAGCTAAGCTTTTTTCATGTGAAAACTATAACAGCAAACAAATGGTTAACCAAATGTGTTTAACACACTATCTATAGTCTCACTTTTAGTCAACTGTGACATGGGCCATTACACTTCCCAGGACACCAGTGACTTAAATGAAGACTACATCTTTTGCTTAACATTAGAAGTTTTTATATATATATAAATTACAGTAAAAAAAGCTTCTCAGATTGGAGTGGGTGCTTGGTTCAGCATCCACAGGATTGGAGGGCAGGATTCCTAAGTTTCATTCTCAGCAGTATTCTTAACAAGTCTGATCCTGCACCCTGCTGTTATAAATGGTGTTCATAATGCTTGGCTGTCTCAAGAGAGTTTGAGAGTCTCAATGAACTCTTGATTACGAAATACTTTGAGATCCTTGAATGAAAGATGCTGAATGAGTACAAATTATGACTATTATTAATTAACTTTAGTAGCCAAAATTGTGCCTCCTTCCACTCACATGTACCTACGTTTTGCTTTTTAAGATTATAACATCTTCAAAACAAACACTGGTCTCCCAACATGCCCCTCAGCAATCTTTTTGTATAAATAAAAGTGATAAGAATCATATTAGCGAAAACAACAGTGTGACAAAAGCAAATCACATTCCT
>NW_010552632.1:110925-120178 GCF_000687285.1 Phaethon lepturus
TTCCTTATCTCAGGACTGGAAGATTTCTTCATTTTACTCATCTTCTGATCCCCGAATCACCTGTTCTCTTTTCCTCATGTGTAGCTGCTTTCACTCTAAGAGCTTTGCTGTTTTCCTTTAGGCTTTGCACAGGCCATGTTTCTTGAAGTGGTTACTAGAGGGTCCCAACTCCTTCTAACAAAATGAGCACAAGTTCCTTTTGGAAAGTGAATGGGGAGCTCCGAACATGTCAGAGCGTGTGAGCACTGAGCATGATCCTTCATTTGACCTTCAGTCTCTCAGGTGACTGAGTCAGAGGAAAGGACACAGAAACCTAACAGACAGTCCAGACATCTGGATTCTGCCCAGGCCACCTACTGTGCTAGCCCCTCAGCCAAGGAGTGCTTCAAGGATGACAAAAAATATTCAAAATGACCCCTTTTCTAGTGATGCAACAAAAAAGAGAATTTGCAAATAACAATGAGAAGATTGCTACTCTTCAGAGGGAAAGCTCATTTGCTTGCACCTGAAGGTCTTGTGTTGAAAGACTGTAGAAAAGAGTATTAAAAGGGTACTGACACAGCTCAAGACAATAAGTAAGCAGTAAAATTCAGAGTTCATCCTCTAATTTCTGCTTCAGTTAGAGCATCTCTATATTTTATACCATCTATATGGATGGTTTTGTTGCTGGATTGCTTTATACACCTTTAAGAGACTAAAGCTTTACTGCATTTAAAACAATTAATTCTCTTCATGAAGAGCCCTCTACAGGTATCTTCAGGTTGCCTGAATCTCAGCTCAGCCATCTAACGTCACAGAATCATACAATAGTTTGGGTTGAAAGGGACCTTTAAAGGTCATCTGGTCCAACCCCCCCTGCAGTGAGCAGGGACATCTTCAACTAGATCAGGTTGCTCACAGCCCCATCCAATCTGACCTTGAATGTTTCCCGGGATGGGGCATCTACCATGTCAAGTACCATTTGCAAAGATGTGTTTAATTCACGAGGAGCAATTGCTCAGACTGGCAGTGGTCAGGCTCGCAGCAGCTCACACGCACTGCTTCTACCAGCAAGCCTTGGCCTCTCTGTTATCTCCAGTCCAAGCTAGGCCAATGGCCTCTTCACAAAATGACCAGACTGGAGTTGATTATAATGACTTGTGATTAAAAACTTAAAGATCCTTCTCACGTTTTGTGAAATGGAGGTGTCCACCAAAAGTGGGCAGTTTGCTTGCAGACCTAATGCTACTCGCCCATAGTAGAGTCTGGGAAAGTGTTTGGCAGCAAGCTCGCAGTGCAGCCCTCATACACAAAGCATGAGCTGTACTTGCAGGTGTTACTGTAGTGCCGAGCACTGTCAGGCAGAGGGTACAACACATTGGCAGTAAGGAAAATGGTGGTGAAATTAAACAGTGCCATCAGCAGCAGAGGGAGTAATACACCAGAAAAGTAGAAGGAGAGAGTGAAGGGCTGTAGCCCCCAGTGAATATCATCTTGATAGCCTAAGCACTGCTGCTTTAGAAGAGATCTGTACATGTTTCACTATCAATTACGCCAGGATAATCAGAAATAATATTTTCAGAACAAAGCCGTGCCAAATTCTATACTGCACTTGGGGGAAAAAGGCCAGGGCAAACGCCCATCATCTAGATTATCATTTATTTCACCCAATGTACTTATGAAAATGATCTCTCATTTGGCTCACAGCAGTAAAAATTTCTCAACAAAGTCATAATTCTCCTGTAATACAGTCCAGGGCAGTTAAGTATTACTCAGATAAAAGCTCCAAATCTCCCTTGAAACATTGTCCCTGCTCAGGAATTTCCCACAATCAGAGGGAGGTGTGAGCTGAGAAAAGGGCAGCAAGACATGAGGAATGATTTTCCCTCAGAGAGAATCACAGACTGAGGACCCACTTGGTGGCCAAATCATGGCAGGGAGGCAAAGAAACAGGGGTTACGGGCTGCAGGAAGTTTCCTCCTGCAGGAAAAATGCTGCAGGAAGTTTCACCATGGCTATTCAATATTCAAAGGGTCTCAACCTTCTTCTTCCAACCTGCTGGAACAGGAGTGAAGATCTGAGTTCGCTGTGTGGAGAGGTCAAGAGGTGGCCCTTGGAGAAGAAGAGCCACGGGAGCAGAGAGGTCAACATAAGAGCTGGAAGGAGGGCTCTGGCAACATGGGGAAGAGCCAGGGGAAAGAGCAGATTAGCTTTTTCCAACACAGATGTAACAATTTAAAAAGGCAGAACTAGAAAGGCAAAACAGAAGTGCTGGCAGGAATAGGAAGCAGGGAAGACCAGTCAGAAGGCAGTGTGCAGTAGGAGATTTGAGACAGACCCCAGCACTAGAGGAGAGGATGGGATGAGGCAGGGAGGAAGGAGAAGAAAGTGCAACCTGGTTAGGAGCTTCCAGAGTTGGCAAGAGCCCACAGAGAGAGGGCTGTGTGCACCCACTGCGTGAAGGAAGGTAGCTTAGGGAAGACTAATGTGCAAAGGAGCTGGATGAAATGAAAGGATGGACCAACAGCATCTCAGATCTGGGATCAAGCAGGAAAGCAAGAGCAAATGAGAGGTATCAGCATCAGCTGATTTTATTGAATACAAGAGTATACAGTGTGTGTATATATATATACACACATATATACAAAATACAACTAGAGTACAAGAACTATCCAATGCTAACCAAAACTATGGGATTGGTCAGATGCTTCTGGACACACATGCGTGTGTGTTTTGGCTGGGGCATCAGGGAGGGTGGGCACCCATACACCCTCAAGTCTCACTTGATTCCCATATGGAAGGGTTATATGGGGTTCAAATGTCACATGCTCCCTGCCTCCACTTCCCTTGCTGCTTCTAGTGCGTGATCCCACACCCATCACAGGCACACATTTCAGCCAAAGGGAAAACTGCTTTGTGGTAACAATGCTCCAGATTGTTAGTGCCTAGGTGCTTGTGCTGTGGGGATTGATCTGTGCACTGCAGAAGTACCTATGGCCTCCAAGCCAGACCAAGTTAGGAATAAAGAACAAGGAGAAGAAATTCCCTGCTCGGCACTGGAGTCAGAAGGGGATGTGGGGCTCCCTGGATTCAGAGCCATTCTACTGCTTTCCCTCGTCCTCTGCTTTTCCATCACCCTCTTAAAAAGTCCCAAGATCCTGGCAGCCAAATCAGGCTGTGCACGAAGGAGGGGAATCTGAATTTCCCCAGCTGCAGCCTCTAAGGCTGCCGCCAGCCTGAGGGTACAGCTACTGCACTGACATACAGACCTAATGATCTGCGCTGTTCAAGGCATCAAATGCTTGAAGAAACTCACCCGGCTCAGAAGGCCACGCTCGAGCTGTATTTCTGTGCTGACTTTTGTGTGAGGCTGGGACTGACTTTGAGGAGGTCAGGAAGAGCCTGATGGCTCAATAAATAAGAGACGCTTGGGAGAGTTAGCAGAACTGACAGCTCAACAAGATCCATGTTTAGCTGTCAAAACACTCCTCCATGTACAGAGATGCAGCTAAGAAGGCTGTCCACATACCTCCTGGGCTACAGACGAACTTATCTTGCTAACTGGTCAAGCGGTACTTTGTGGGGAATGGAACAAACTAAAGGAGGCGGTGGCGTGTGCAATTAGAGCTGAGGAGGCTGAGGGCTGTGGCAGGACATACCAGTGTGTCTGCACCACTTTGATGGATTAAAAAGATCACTTTATCCGTGAAACATTTTTGTGTCCTGTTCAACCACAACAACAGCAGCAGCCCCCTTCTGTTTTTTAATGATTAAGCAGCTCGCAGGTTGACTGCGCAAAGGCTGAAGGGGAAAAACAAAGAGAGATATATATAATTCTGCTTGCAGAATTTACTTGAAAAGGATGGGCTAGACATTCAGATGGTGCAAATCAGAGTCGCTCCAGGGAACTCGCTGATTTACACAGCAGCGGAGGATCTAGCTCAGCGTGCCAAAGTGAGCATGTACTCAGGTGTACACTGGCTGGTCGAGAGGCACTGTTTGAGTCAACAAGGCTGTCCAAGCCCAGCCCAGACTAACTGCAGCCCCCTGAGCCCTCAGCTGCATTTGTGTTTCACAGGAACATATGACACAGGGAGAAAACTGTCTCCCAAGCTGCCAGACCAAGAGCAAACACTGCAGACAAAGACCCCACTCTCTGGGGATACAGGTGATTGAAACCTCCTTCCTTGCAGGTGACACTCTAAGGCTTACTGAGCTAAAGTCCCTGCCTCCAACTATGGGGCCCCTCTCAGTCTGGCTTTCATGGACTCCTGCTACTACCTCTCAGGTCAGACTAACCTGTTTTTCAGGGCCTCTTGTCTCTTTGCTCTCCCTCTTGGAGAAGACCTCAGAGCAAATATGCCTCCTTCACCTCCCTTCTCACCAACCCTTGTTCCCATGAGCCAAGCAAATTTCAAAAGCATACCTTGAAAAACGTTGTGTACGTCACTTTGCAGACTCCTTCCTCTTCTTTCCCTCAAAACTATGTATTCTGCTCTCCATGCTCCCTTCCTGCCTCTCTGCGTTAGTTTTACACTACTGAATAGAGATCTCAGGCCCCCTCCCTGTGTAGAAGACACATCTGAAAATCACTCACACACTTTAGATGGTTTGCAACATGGAGGAGGAGAAACAGTGAGGCCAGCAAAGTGCTAGAAGAGATTGCCTGGGGACAGTCTGCGATTTCCATCGCTGAGGCTTTTCAGAGTAGGAACAAACAAATATTTGTGAAGAATGCCTTAGGCAGAGTTGATCCTGTCTCTGATCTGTTCCAGCCTTACTGTTTATGCTTCTGTGATTGTGATAGCAGTTGTGACATTCTGCAACAGAGCGGAGGAAAGCCAGCTGAAGGCCTTATGGATCATCTTCAGGGCTGAAGCTGCTTCAAGGAAAGGAAGCTCATGTGCAGTATTAAGTTACTTTATGGTTTTGTTCTAGACATTACATCAAAGAAATTTTATTCAGAAATGGTATGACAAAGAAGCCAGGTCCTAAACAGGCACAAGTGACTGCCCTTCTTTTACCATCTCCAAGATGCTGTATCTCCAGCTTAGACTTCAGGTGCATGAGGCAGCTCATATTCAGAGCACCCATAGGCTGTAAGCATTTTTGTTAGACAACTAGAGGGCTTCTTCTGTCCTGGTCCACTGGAATGCCCATCTGGCACTTGGTGCTGAATCCCCATTAAAACCGCCCAGAAGCTAGACAGGATGCAGGGAGTCTGGTCAGGAGCAGGGAAATGGCAGGCAAGGAAGCATTCAAAAAATCAGCATAGGTGCCCCAGACAGCAAAAATGCTCCACGTGTCTGCTGTGCAAAGACCCACGTGTCTCTGCAGTGGATGGAAGGAAAGAAGTTACTCTAGAAACATCCACGCAAGCTCTCCCTGCAATACCACCTTATGGGGAAAACAAATGGTAGGGGAGCTATCTAATCTACTCATTGCAAAGTCTTTAAACCACAAGACGGTATTTACTAGCTGGTACCAGACAACATTCAAGCAAGAACAGAAAGTCACTTTCCCAACCCTCCCTGTGAATTGCTCCCATCTGTGCAAGAGAGCAATCCAAAGTCCTTATGCCCATGACAGCACTGCAATCACACGCTTTGGTTTTTAAACCCAAAATAGCGCAAGCCAGACCATGGTGAGGCTAGTACATCACATGCAGCTGCACTGATAAAGAAGAGACATTGCAAGCGGCTCTCCGGGGCACGGGTTGCTAGGGAACGTCGCGAAACCACCGCAGATTTCACTGCCACTTGCTGGCTCTTTCCCCTCTTCCCACCTCGCTTGCACTGTGCCAGCTTCTTCGCCCCGAGCGTGCCATTCTTCCTGTCTGAAGTACGCAAAAACAAATCTGCCAGCAACAATGGAGCACGATTGCTTGGCATGTGTTCCTGAGGAAAGAAATCTCTCTAGCCTTTGATTTTCAAAGGCAGCCAACTGATGGGTAGGAGAAAAAAAACACTCTTGCCATTTTCTCCACGTCTGCATGTTATTTCATTCAACCTGTGCTACAATTATGGATGGGTGGCAAGCCCAGGTGGTGCAACTCAGTGGATTGACTTTGTGGGAGCCGTGCCAGCTTGCAGATAGTAAGACATGGTGCCCTGAATGCCACAGCTGTGCCCTCTGGACTCCTCCTCTTGCCCTAACATGCTGCTCTTTGGGAGGTTGTTGCAGGAGCCAGCACAGCTCTGCAAACATGGCTGGGCACCACATGGTGCTCCCACTGCTCCAGTGACCAGCGGGGCTTATGAGAAAGGGCATATAAGCCAGTGAAGGGCTGCTGGAGAACCAGGAGGGAAGGAAAAGGAAACTTCTGCCTACTCAAGAAAGAGCTGGCGTAGGGACAGACCAGTGACCAAGGTGGAAACAAAAGGCTTTCCAGTATTAATCAATCTTTAAATATTTTGAATGAATGATTAGGAAATGCAATGCTCCCTACTGAGGCATTAGAAATTTATATTTAGATGTTGAGTGTTTTTTTCCACCCTGCGTTATTTTTAGCTACCAGCTGATGCTAGGCTGGTGGTGGCTGCTATTGGATCAATGAGGCTCTCCTGTGACGGCAGCTGGGTGAGAGATGGCAATCGGCAGCAGGATCTCGTTTGCCCCAGGGTGCTGGAGCCCCTGGCTGCACGGAGACAGCGCAAGAGCAGGGCAGTGGCTGGTTCCCCAGACCTGTACTCACACAGCAAAGCTGCAGACCTGGTCGAATGCCCTTCAGTACCAACAGGGACCTGATTAAACTCTGAAAGTGGCAGAGAAGAGACACCTAAAAAGCCTGTGTAACTCTAGGAAATAACAAGAGAGAACATATTTGGAAGTGACTTTGAGAGACTGCTTAATAAGCCTCCTTATCCCAAGAAGAAGGAAAATACAGTATGTGTTTGAGGACCTATTAGACATGTTAATTCTGGAGACTAAGGAGGAAGCATTTCATTTTCCTAGTAATGGCACAGCACAAATCTTGAGCGTCCACAGTGCTTGTACTCACAACACCCTCTACACAAGGGGAAACTCATGTAATCGGCAGGGCACACCAGATCTGCAGTTTCTATCCGCTGCAGGGTCCTGTCTTCAAGAGGGACCATCACCTGATGATGAAGCGATAAAAAAATACAAGAAACATAAACCAATAAAATACTAAATAGGATGTCAAAAGACTAATTCCTCCTTGACTCCAGGTAATTAAGACTGCTTTGAGATAGGAGGATTTACGTTTCTTCTCAAAAACAGACTCTTACGCAGTGACAGCACGCTTTCTTATCTCATGACAAGCCAGGCAAGGATGGTCAAGGTCTCCTCTTGAACTTCACTCAGCAGCACAGCAGAGGCATGCCAATATGCAAATACCCTCCACGGATTCGTGTTATGTATCACGTGTTAACCTCTACACAAACAAGAGTGATTCTCATTTTATGAGGGAATACAAAAAGTTAAATGCAAGTGTACGCCAGTACATCAGCATTCCTATAGAGCACTTGCCCTGCACCACCACATCATCCTCCAGTGACCCTGTGGCATGACCTTAAAAATGAGAAATGGTGCCAGCATCTCCTAGAACAATTATGTGAACAACAGTAGCCCACCTTCATTTCCCCTTTAATCTACATTTCAAAAATTATATTCATCTGCAGAGACATGCTAGGTTGATACATGCCAGGCACAATTTATTCCTCAGTTCAAGCCATATGGTTCTAATAATAGTGGCTAATAAAGGAGGAGTATGTTTTCACCTGTAATTTTTCAAATCTCATCAAAAAGTGGAGCAACATAGAACACTGAAGACTGCAGCACAGCACATGTGCTCAGTCACATTTTGCACTGCTCTGCACTTGCTCTGCTAATGGCCCTTAATTAATATGCAGAACCATCTCAGCATCAAGGGCAAAGAGAAAGCGGTACAACTAAGTGTTTGCAGAAATGGTACCTTAAATTAAAACAAACAAAGCAATTGCAAGTTTAAGAAAAGTGCATTTTGGGATCAGAGCCCTCCAGCAGACTTTGGAAGTAACCAGGAACAGAAGACATCAAGTTATCTAATGGGTTTTTGGCAATCATTTTACTTCAGAAATAATTTTTCCAGTAGTACGGTGACAAATGCTCAAGGCCAACCTTGACATCTTGGTCTTGGCATGTCTCAATAACCTCTGTAGTTAAAATCATCCATTGGGCACTTCCAGGAAAGACAGTCAGTAGATTTCTCACAGAGGAAAATCAGCAAGTAGCAACCATAGCTAACTCAGTAAAGCTTAATGGAAGGGAAGCAAGGGCTACAGCTGGTATTAACACCCTGGTCCAGAGCTAGGGGATTTTTGCCTAATTTATTGTGGAAAAAAGTATTATTCACAAAGTCATTCACGGAGTACATACTGCAACCCCGCGTTTAATATAATAGCCTGGCATCATCTGACTCCAGATGAAAGGGTAAGAGGAAATATTTATAATGCATATGACTTCAGCTTCTAAGAACGCACTTCAAGGCAATGGCAATGTGGTCTTTTACCCAGCAGTGTTCACAGCCTGCCACAACTACTGTGCTAATCTGGCACAAAAGCATAGGTGTGTGCAGCCAGGCTTGCTGGAGGGAGGTTGGAGTATGGTTAGCAATCTAGCAAGGTTTGCTCCACCGAGGCACTCACTGTCTTCCAGCTGCCTCCCACAACTGTGAATGAGCCCAAGGGCCAACCAAATATTTTTGCTTATGGAAGAGTAACCCAACAAGCCACAGAGAGGCTGAGCAGGCAGCCACACATGGAGCTGTGGCAGACAGGTACCCTTGGATATCCCAGCAATATTCCCACAGCCAGCGAGGATGCCCGGACTGGGTTTTCACAGCTTATATCTGTGCTGAGCTAAAACCATGTTCTCTGAACCTGAAAAATCCAACAGTGAAGACAGACTTACTCCAAAGGACTGAAGTGAGGCACAAGGCCATCTCAACAGGACAGCCTACACTCCTCAGCACAGAGAGGGGTTAGTCCAGGGTAACTCTGGGACACAAGTCTCCAGGTCGATGTCATGAGTCTGATTTGACTGTACAAATCCACTTGAAGAGACAATCCTTCTCTCTAGGGGCTGCAGAATAAATAGGATCAGACCCAAATTTCTTATTAGATATATGTCTAATTGCTCAGGGTGCCACAAATTTCAGTGCAGGCCCTAAAAATCAATTCCCTCCCTTACTGCCATGTTTATTGGTTCAGCTCTTTAGAAGCTGAAATCTATTATTTCTTATCTCATGGGTTAGGAGACCAAAAGATAGGGG
>NW_010552632.1:120209-123160 GCF_000687285.1 Phaethon lepturus
CATCTGCCTTCTCAAGCAACTGGAAGTTGTCTCCTATAATTCAGGGGATCCAGCTATTTACTGTATATATATACACACCCTTAAATCCAGAAAAGTTTCTCTCTACAGCAGGAAGATTTTGCACATAAAGTGAATGCCAGAAGCTTACATTCCTCTCTTAAGGGTCATATCTCCTGATACACATGACCCCTACTGAAAAGCATCCAACTGGGGACACTTCTTGTTAAAATCACAGACAGAATCATCATTAAAAAGACAAGCCCTCTGGAAAGGGAGGAAAAAAACCCCATGTGTCTAATAATCTGAGCGCATCATTTCTAACTACATATTTTTAGTGCAAGATGTATTTTTCTCTTATCAGCAGATTTCAGATTTTCAGACCAGATCCCCACTGACACCTGCTCTCCCTGCTCAGTGAGTACTAGTGCTAGCACGCCAGTACTAGCTCTAGTATGGGAGCTAGCTGATGCACAGTTCACGGCTGCCTCCACTTTGCATCCCATGCACTTTCCCAAAGCTAGCTGCTGTGTTTTCAGCGACCTGAGAAGAAATACTTGTTCCTTTCGTAATTAGATTCACAGTAAATGCGGGAAGCGAAGCAAAAAGAACACAATGTTCAAAGCTGCCACTCATGGTTAAATAATTAGTCAATATAACGCTCAAATGCTGCCTCCAGTGTTCATGCCAATCTGTATGGGGAGGCATTTGTCCTTACATTACTTTGGCGCCTCGTTTCAGTAATTTCTATAAGCTGGCAGTCTGGCCTCAGCAGAGAATGGGTCACACCACTGCTAATTCAGATAGATTACTAAATCCAAATAAGAACAGAGAGGGATTAAAGGTGGTGAGGTGTTAACAAAGCTTTGGTAAACAATATATGCAAGAAATCCTTTCACCTGATTTTTATAAAGTAGTCCTTCTCTAAAAAAAGGGGGCTAATTAGCTGATAATTAGTGCAGAACCATAATCCTGTTTGGTCTACATGTCTGTTATACACGCAGAAGTGCTATCAGTTCCCGATGAGAGGGATTCCTTTACTTCTCCACACCACGTCAGAGCCTACTCCTTCTGCTCAACAGTCAATAATACTGTGGGCCTTGGTAGTGTCCTGAAACACATCCCTAGTCTGGAGACAGCCGTTTTCTGAGGTACTGCTCCATCTAGATATTTATAGTGCTCCTCCCAGTGCAACATTTATCATGGCTGTATTTTTCCCCATAGTATTTGTGTGAGCTAGAAGGATTTCCTGACAAAAGGAGTCATGATGGTTTACAGCTGATTTTGAGCTGAACTTGATTCTTTTGGAGTGCTAGGTGATGCCTGAATGGATGCTGTTGCTTGTCTAAATAAGCTAACTTAGAAAGAAAGCACAAAACATTTCATGAGTAATAGCAACAAGTACAGACTAACTCCTGGAATGTTCCCGTGTCATCTGCACAGCCTTTGTAAAACGCTTCCATCAAAGGAATAGAGACTATGTCAACATTTACCTTAATCACGTAGCAGCTGCATGGCTGCCTAGCTCATACCTGGTTGGGCTGCAGAAGTTTTACTTCCACCTCATGCCACCCAAAAGCAGGAATACTATGGACATGAATGAAGTTACCCTCTTCTAAAACAGAAGCAGGAAGAAGAGCCAGCTCTGGCACACAGCACCCCTTCCAGCTCCGCTAGACTATGAAGTCCCTGCCTGGAAGTTGTCTGCAAGGAACAACATTATGAACTTTCTGAGGAAGAATTTGCTTCCAATGCATTTCACCAAGACTGAATTCAGTAACAGTCAATAAAACAGCCACACATCACAGATGTGGCAACAAACAGTGCTCTGCAGCATGAAGCGGCCCAACCAAATACCAGCTCCTTTTCATAACACCGCTTGCTCCTGGAAAGGAGCCACTTCTCCCCGATCTTTGCCTGGTGCAGAGTCTACTCTGACTTGGGCTATTACGAATATCACTAATAAAAATGAGAATATCACTGCTAAAACCAAGAGCATGTCCCACAAGCAGGTCCTGCAAACACATCCAACCGGCTAAGTGCAATTCCAATTTATAGCACCTGTTGGATATGGAGGCTACCGAGCACGGAGGTAGTGGGTGTGTGCCTGAACACCCTGCCCAACTTTTAAGCATGTGAAAGCAGGGGGAGAGGAGAAACACCAGTAAGAGAACTCTGAAATGATTCATTTTAGTCTGAGTTTTACTATGCGTGCCTGACAGTGACTTCATTAATCAGATTGCTCACATCTGGGTTGCCACCCTCCCCTGGCTGCTCCATCCATCCACACAGCTTGCTGGGGGGAAAGAAGAGTGAGATGGGATCCAAATTAGAAACTATTTATAATTGTTGAAATAGAAAATTAATTGCTTTTCTTCCCCTTCTTCCCCCTTTCTCAAACACCCCTCCCAGAGAAATTTGTGCTAAGTCCTTGTGAACAAACACATGGAGAGTAACAGAACATGGTCCATATGTACTAGCAACCAAAAATAAACTGAAATCTGAAATGCATACAGTCAAGTGGATTCATAATGTCTGTCTCTACACCATGGTAACAGATGGTCAGTGAACTGTTACAAGACAGATCAAGACTAGTTAAACAGATGGGGAGTATTATTTTTATACTGGTTTATAAGTGAATATTTAAGTTTCCCCTAGGTTATCTGTATTACCATCAAAGGAGCACACTCCTGAAGTCTCCATCCAGCCAAAACCAAATTCTGTGGAATCTTTCACCCAAGGGAGTTACTCTGATTTCTCCCTATGGCCTTTTGCTGGCATTGCTAGTACTTGTGGCAAACCCATTTGAGATCTCAGCAAGGATGGCCCAACGCTGTACGCCTCTGGAAGTCCTGCTGCTGCCTACAGCAGCCTGGGGTGTTGGGTCTCCGTTGCCGGCCGCGCTGTGCCGCAGAGCTGTCCAATGCTGAAAGAGCAGTGGCGGCGGCCGGCGC
>NW_010552632.1:123191-130470 GCF_000687285.1 Phaethon lepturus
GCCACAGGGCTCCTCCGGTGCATCCCCTCAGCTCTCTTCCTTCACCAGGTTTTGTTCCTGGTTCCTATTCATTCACAAAGCAGGAACGATCTAAACAACTGGAGCTCAACTCAGGGGCTGAGTGCATAGTGGTGGCTAGCAAAAGCCATTACAGGAGGGGAAAGGGAAATGGGGCATTTTAGAAAAGATGCATTTAAAGGCTTGTCCATGTTGAAGGAATGCATGAGAAAGTCCAAAGACACAGCAGACTTCTCTACATTTTTTCAGTTTACATCACTTTTGTTGCAAGTCTCTCAGCTACATACGTGCTGGTCAGGTTCACTTTCCCCTTCTCAGAGTTTAAGCAGAACATCTGGGTTCACAAGAGGGCAGGACAGACTAAAATATAATCAACAGCTCACAGTACCTTAAATCACATTCAAAAACCAAACCCATCATTTGCTGAAGACACATCTCACTGCCTGTTGTCTTGAAGGAACTGGACTTTTTAAAAACTACTGAACAGCCTTTGACAATCAGAGCAGCCTACTGTTTTCAAGGTGGGAAGAAAAACATTGGAGACAACCCTATTCACTTAATTGCAAGAGAGGAAAAATAAAAGTGACCAAAATACTTGTGTTCTGTAGGTGCGCATACTCTGAAAGAACCAGTCTCTTGCCCACAAGATGCCTGGTTCACATCTGCCCTACGCCTTTTTAGCAACTCCTGCAGTGGGCAGGTGCAGATTAGTTATCCCCCCCCATTTAAAATCATTTTTTTACAACCAGAGGGATGCAAAAAGGCTTCAAGTGTGACTATGATTCAGGCCTCCCTCTGGCATGATTCTGCTGCAACCAGATGTGGTCACAATTGCTGGAAAGGTGCTTGGTTTTGAAATCCCACCATCCAAATTAATTTCTTACCTTTCAGAGTGACCATTACCTTCTCATTGTTTGAAATACTGCTGACTACTGTTATGAAGCTGCAGGGTTTTGCCTGAAAGCATCAGCAGGGTTTGTACTTGCACTTCTTTATAAACGAGTTCCACTTTGTGGCTGCATTATCTGTCCAGCTGCCATCAGAAAATAGTGCTAAGGAAAAATGAAACTATCTTTGCAAGTATTTATTCCTAATTTACTAAGGGCTAACAGTATCCAGTGACAAAACCCAAAAAGTTCTCATTGAAATATTTCATTTACGTAACAGCTTGAAATCTCCAGGCTGAAGATTATGTGAGCACACATGCCTGTGTGCTAAGTCTTCAATTAAAGAAAATATAAAAGCTTTGCAGTTTAGCCACTGGGAGATTTTTAAGCATTCACAGCCCTGTCTCTTTGCACATTAAATGTTAATGGGGCAACCACGCATGGCTGGCTCCACAGATAATGGTTCAGATAACAGTGGCTTTGTGATACCTATCACTGGGCTTCAGAGGTGAGGGGGCCTGCCTTGCTTCGCAGCTGATGACACCTTGTCAGAGTCGTGCCACCTTCTCCAAGTCAGTTCAGGGGTTCATTACATCTAGATAACAGCCTTTTTGCTCTCTGGCTCATGTTTATTAATGCCACACACAACTCAGTGATTCATCAGAGAAGATGGAGTGGTCTTCTGCAGCAGGCAGACAGCCTGCAGTTCATCCACTACTCTGGATGGAGTTCACCATAGGGCTTTTAATTTCATGAATTTATTTACTGTAATTCCTGAAAGTCCAGTGCCGTTACAGAACAAGCTCATAACTGCACTTGACAAAGGTTCAGGGCTTGTCAAAATTGGTCCAATTTGTATGTTGTGTAAACAACATTGAAAATTTAGAAGTTTAGCATTAAGCCTTCTGTTATTAAAAAGGCATTTTAAAATATCATCACTAGAGAGAGATTTGCAGAACATTATTGTTAGCACGGCTGAAGCGAGTAGTCTGCGCTGTGCTACTCTGTGCTTGTTCCACACACAGAACAGCAACCTACTGCTGCTCTCTTAGGCCAAGTGTCATAGCTCAGTGCACCCTGCTGTGGAAATTAGTTTTCTGAGACCCTGTAGCAATTACACAGAAAAGGCTTTGTAGTTTTGCTTGGTAGTTTAAAATAAACCCAACCGAGGAACTGGCAATACCAAAAACACTTGCAAAACCTAGTAAGGGCTTTAGGTCTGATGCATGAGAAGTCAATGTTTTGAAATCCTTTGCATCAAACTTACATTACTTTTACTTCTTTCGCTTGGGCATGTTTGCGACATCCCATTTCCACTCCTTCAATGTCAGTCCTTTTAATATACCTTCTCCATGCTCTGCTTTGGGTGCCAGCAGAAAAGAGTTGCTGGGAAAACAAGACTAAGATTTTTCAAGGACATAATCCCAAGCATATATTATACTTACGTATAATATATAAAATGTACATATATACAGACAGTCTAGCTATATAAGCACACACCCACCTATAAAGCATCTAAATCTTAATCTGAGCAGCTCAATGAAGCGAGCTGGAAGTACTACCACAACAACATTTAGAAGATTGACTTACTTGTCTTTGGGCCTAATACAGACGCAGGAAATTTCACCTTGGGCCTGTGTTTCTAAACTTATCTCAGAGGACAACAGCATCCAGCCACTGGAGCTGTGATCCTCTGAGACAGCAAAGGCAAAAAGGGAAGAATGGCTCTGCACTCTGTACTGAGGTGTAAGACAATTCCGTGCTGCTAGTTTTTTTTATTTAGCACATGCATGTTTTATAGGGGTTTTGGTTGAGTATGAGAATATAATTTGCAGGAAGATTGAAAAAAAAATACAAGGACACTTAAAGGGCCTTTGATGTGACTCAATTTCACTTAAGGGATAAAAATTGGTGCTTACTATGTCACAGGTGAAATTTTGGCTCAGCCAGAGTCAATGGGAGTTTAGCCAAGGGCCAGGTTTTCAAATCATAATTTCTCTTCAGAGGCTAGCACAATCTGGTATTGGATTTATCCCACAGTCTGATTTTATCTCTGGAGAATGGGGGGTGGTTTTGGGGGGAAACACAAGAATGCGTGTTTCACGGAATGAATATACAAGAAACACAAGATAACTATTGTTATAACAAAAGATAATACTATTACATTTAACTTAATTTTGACTTATAAATATACTATCACAGAACCACTGTGCCACAGTTTTCAGAAACAGCAGTCAGATGAAGCTTGGAGGATCAGCAAATCCCTGCTGATTCAAGAAAATCCCTGCTTTTTTCAAGAAAAAGGGAGTGATACCTAAAATAACATCAACAGCTAAAACCAGCTAAAATCCACTCCTCTGTTAAATAGAGGTTTATTCCTGAAACATACTTTTTAGACACTTTATTTTCAATACAATTTAGAGTTTGATGGACTAACGTGGTGTTATGGTGGTTGCTAAAACAGTTACGTTAGTTGTTACAATTGTAACTTCCTTCTACCCAAAGCCATAAACCTTCCCATTTGTTGCATAATGCTGCAATTACTCCATAAACTCTGCCAGTCAGTCCGTTGACTGCAAAATAAGTAAGCGTCAATGAGAGCCATTGGCCTGCACAGAGGATGAGAATGCAAATGGAAACCAGGGGATTCACCAAACACATTTATAGAGGAGGTTTTATTGACTATTATAAACGTCCACAAGATTCAAACTTTCCCCAGCAAATAAAATTTGCAATTGTAAAACAATAACATTGCAATGGAACTTTCCACTGCAGGATGTGAAGAGGGAGAGAAATAAATGCTGCTGCGCCCAGGGAGGTCGCGCTCACCCCCGCTGTTGCCCTCCGGGCCTTAATTCCCCTTCCCTAACCCGCAGGGTTAAAAACATCCCCTTGCTGTACGTGGTGGTTGGCCTCTATAGGGGCTGGAAAATACTCAGACTCTCTCGGGGGTGTGAAAAGAAGCTCTTGCTCTGACTAGGAAGAAGGAATATGGACAAAACGCCAGCAAGTTGGTTTTTATCTTCAATTTCTTGGACTACTGCACACTATCAAAAGCCTTTTGCGCCTTCAAACCCTTCAGTTCCTCTTCAGCTGAGCTGTGAAGTTGTTTCATCAACAAACTCAATATAAACTCTCAATGACAAGCCTGGAAGATTTATGATTTTTGTCATCTTTAAATAGCCATCATAAAAAAAAAAAATATTGGCAAGTTGCTGAATTCATTTGCTGGGAATTGATGCTTACTCATGGCTGCTGCTGCTAAGGGATAATGTGGTGACCTGCTACAGTAACGACCAGATAAGAGCTGGCAATAAACTGAAAGGAGAAAAGGACTTTAGGTCAAACATTTTCAAATTCACGTGCCTGAAGTCAAGCTTTGAAATGCATCTGTAAACACTAAATCAGGGGTCAGCTTTTCTGAACTGCTGCATCCCTGCAGCCCCTATTAAGTCAAATGCATTGTGCTATGGAAAATCATACCTTGGGCTGCTTCTATATTAGCCAAATACAGATGTATATGTCTAATGCTGGGTGCCAGAGAAAAAAAAACTGTCCTCAAAGCAAAGAAAAACGAGAAGAGAGATTGCGATGTGTTACAGCTGCAGTATCACACTCTCACTGCACAGTTATTTCTAATGAGAAAGATCAGCATTCAACTTGTGTTTGCAAAACTAGGGTTCAAGGCCTTGATTTTATTTCATTGAAAAAAAAATCACCATTTGGCAACAGAACTGCAGATTTCCTTCTTTTTAAGAACAGAGAACGCAAGGCTGCCCAGGTCTCAAACCCTTCCAAATCTACTCCTAGAAAAATCACCGCAGCTCACCAACCCCATGGCAGGCCTGCATCTCTATTGATATCAAACTTGGCATGGAGGAAACACCTTGACAGATCTGGCTTGACAAAGGTATGCCGGGAGAGCCGGGGCATCCTTGTTGCAACACACCTGCAGGAACTCTGTTCAGGAGCCCAGCAGATACTTGGTATTAACAGTGGGATTCCCAACCAGAAGTGGCCTTTGCCAGGAGAAGTGTCTGGGAGCTACTCCCCAGGGTACATTTAATCCTGCTTCACTGATGGGAATGGGATGAGATACTCTCCATCCCTCCCAGCCTTTACATTTCTAAGATACAATGAACTGAGGCATCTTGGGTGATGCCAAGGCATCTGTCTGTTCCCTCATGAATGTACATTTTTGGCAGACAGATGCCCAAATTGCTCCTCACTGCGAGCAGGAAAGACTTTTGGCGTCCCCTGCTGCTCTCTGTGCTGGAAATCAAGAGGGAAAGCATAGCCAGAAAGGGGAGACAGCTGCAGGGACCTATTCGTTATATTCCATTGCCACCAGGGAGTTTCCTTACTCCCTCTCCCTGCCTCTTCCACACAATCACTGGGTGTCTCCCACTTTCCCTGTAAGTGTTGGTCAGCATCACCCCATTTGCTCCATGTTCCCAATTGCTGCAGGACACAGCATGTAGGAAAAAATGCCCCATCCCTAACGAAGGTCATAGATGCACAGAGCTGGGCTACCACGACTGCCTCTCTTCAGAGCACTCTTTTTGTAATGCCACCAAAATGCAAGCAGGGCAGAGGCTGTGCAGCTTGGATGCTGCATTACGGAGCTGCTATCCTGTGATGGAGCAGAGTTAGGGTGGTGACCACATTGTTAAAATTTTGCTTTCAGCACACTAGTAGCATGTTGGGTGCTAAATGCTTCAGTCTGTCCCCATAACATGACCCAAACCCCAAAGAAATCCATTAGGTATGAATCTTTCTGCTCAATTTGCTCGGCTTTGCACCAAACCCTATCAGCATGACTGTCAGTGCAGAATAGCAGCAACATGGAGTGGTGCGTTCTCACCATGGACAAAAAGCAGGCAGTGGATGTATGAGGCTGAAGACAAACACCTGTGGCCAACCGGTAGCAATCATGGTCCTAGTCACGACAGTCATGGTCTAATCAGAGACTTGAACAGAGGCAGTGTCACACAGGAGAAGGGTGGGGACCACAGCAAAGAAGTGACTGAAGCTGCAGACAGGTGAATAAATCATGGATTCTGGGTGTGCAAGCTATAGCCAGATAACCAGGAAGGAAAAGTCCATATAAATGCAGTGAGCAAAGCCAAACCTATTCTAACCAAGTCCAAACAAAGGCTGCATGCTTTGGACAGTCTCAGAGAAAATGAATTAAGGGGAAGGAATAAAATGAACAACCACCTTACAGGCTAACCCAGAGATACTGGGAAATAGGCATCAGCACCAGCATGAGTTACTGGCTGAGGAAGAGCCTGGCCATGTCGAGGCTCAGGGATTAGGCAAGTGACACCCAGGAGGTTACTGGCTCTCGCAGATGGATCACAGGGCACTGCAAGGCACAGCACTCACATATTTTCAGCATGAGCAACCTGGCGAGCTGCAAATCTTACTGGACTTAAACAAAACGTGGCTCTTAATCAACAGATTGAATGTTGAGAAACCTGAGTGCGAGGCGGGTGCCGGAACCCACAGCCAGTGAAAGTTGTTACGCACCAGAGGACATGGCCAGACCAGGCTTTGAGCCTGAAATGACTCTGACAGGAGCAGCATGTTTTCTCTTTTTAATGCATTGCTGTTTCCTGCACTGTGTGGTTACAAGAGTGCAGGTGACAGTGCAGCTGAATGGTGACACCACATATCACAAAGCCTAATTTCTCAAAGCTCTTCTTGGGGCCAAAGAGGTAGAATCTGACCATGGCTTTCATCTGATAAGTCTTAGTAAATTCAACAGGGTTGCCAAATGAGCTGCAGAAGTAACAGAAGGAATGTCCCCTGCTTGAAAACATTGCAGTCTCTTGAGTTCAGGGCTGGGCTCTAGTAACCAAACCGAAGCACAAACCTCACGTCTGTAAAAGCTGTCTCGCAGGCAATAGGAAACTATGCTTCATTAAACAGCAACTCAGCAGCTTGCACATGTGCTATGTTTTGTAGTGTAACAGATTTAGGAATAGCAATGGATCAGGCTGACATGACAAGTTTGGAAAAGACAAAGACAGGAAGATTTCTCAAAGCTTTTGATAAGGGCGTTTGCAGTTATTTCCCTGTGGTTTCTTGCTTCTCTCATGCTTAGCAGAGGAGTCGCATGCTAGAGCTCTGTCAAAACCGTTCAGAGTCACTCTAGCTTAATTCTGAGCACCAGGGTACCTAAGGTGCTGTCCTATGCAACAACTGTTTCAAAGCTGCTTTTGTTTGTGGTAGACATAAATCCTTAGCGTCCCAGCTTTTCCTGGGTCTTCCATTCCACAGCTTTGGTTTGCTCTGGAGGGAACAGGGCTTCTGTGCTTGTTCAGTGCTTGCTCCTCTATTTTGGTCAGAGTTTCTGCTTTTTCCTGCTG
>NW_010552632.1:130525-137563 GCF_000687285.1 Phaethon lepturus
ATGCTGAACCAACACCTCATTGTCCTGTTAACATATGTACATTTTATTTCTGATTGTAGCCAAGGATTACAGAAAACTGGAAATGTGCAGGCTCTTCTATATGCAGGATCTTTCTGCTTTTTATTTGCATTTTAGGTGCTGTAGGGGAATAAAGAGTGGATATTTCTCTTGTTCTAAATGTTGCAAGTTCTGCAGGATCTGTCTCACAGCCAGCCCCACAACTGGTGGAAAATGCTGCTCATGTCGGTAGCTAGCTCTGGAGAAACTGTGTTTAGTAAGGCATCTCTGAGAGGGGATTTTTCAAAGGGGATGCAAAACAAAGTACTTGACCCCCTTGTGATCACTGCTGCCAACATACATCCTAATGCTACCCTCCAGGCCAAATCACAAGTGTTAACATTCATTACAGGGCACCATCTCCTAGGCTTTGGGTGTCCCAAAACAGGCAAGAGCAGCTGGGTGTGCTCCTTTTGAAAAGCAGGTGCATGGGCACGTCTTCTGAATGCTGCGAGTATGCAAGAGAAAAATAACATTCCCTTTCTTGGAACTTATTTTCAGCGGTTGAACATTTCACAAAGAGAAACTGTTAGTGCAAACGCTCAAAAGGTCAGTCTCTAAATAAATAGAGAGACAGAGTGATGAAAGGGGTTAGTTGTTATTAATGAAGCTGAGATGATCACAAGTCAAAAAAAGCAAAGCAGCAATGAAGACAGAGAGCTATGAGCATGCTAGAAATTTTGGCAAGATCACATGTGAAGACACAAAAAGCAAAAGTTACATTCCCCAGCCCATGATGAAACATGCCCCAAAAAGCCTTCTTTACTTTTCCCTAGGATTTTCAGTTACTTTCACTCAGTTTAGGAGGATCAACAACTAGTTTTGCGCTACAAATGAGCACCACCTATCCCCACATAAATACTATACTCAAGACAAAGGATGAAAACAAACCTAATTTGCAGCTACTACACAACCCTTGCTTTATCTTCATGCCTGAACAGGATTTCCCTCCAAATCAGGTGCACATTTTTCCCTGACACACAGTACCAGTAAAACGTGGTTTGTAACTCACATCAAAAAAAATCTGTGCAGAGTCAATTATGAAAAACAAAAAAACAAACAAAAAATACAATGACAACATTAGACAAAAGATAATAGTTTAAAATATTTAGGGAAGCTTTGATGATGTAAATCCTGTCCAAAGCTTTCCTATTTCATGGCGTTTACTTTTGGCACTTGCTTTTTTACCAGTGATGTGGTAGTGTTACAGTGACTATAAATATGTACTTGACAGAAAATGCAGAGCTGTAGAAGTTAGAGATTGGTTCTTGGCTCTGAGGTGAAATTCAAATCTGATTACGTATCCCAGTTAAGGACTGGCCTCCTTATAATGAACTAAGACCCAAACATCAGCACAGTCAAAATTTGGCTCTGTAGTTTGTAACTTGACCCTAGGTAAATCTCAAACAGAACCATTTGTCATTCAAAACAAACAAACAAAAAAATATCCCTTGATGTTTCTCAGTCATCACATTGTATTAGTTCAATTTTCAAAGGTGGATTTGTCTCCGTGGGTCAGAGAGCTTTTGGTGGGATCAGTAAGTGCTTCATGGCTCAAAGGTGGTTTGGCATCAAGGACACCACTCGTACGGAGGGAAGACCTATGTCAAAAAAGCCACGTGTTCACATCACACAGAACCTCATGTGCAAGGCTGCAAGTGGCTATTTGAAACTGCTCAGAGCCAGGCTCTAGCTCACTGAGAACAAGGAGAGCACTTTGGACATTCCTGTGAATATTAAACGTCTGCTAAAAGGGCAGGATGAAGTCTTCCCTCACACATGAGTAAAACCTCTCCGTGCCATCTCATGTTGTGCTGTACGTCTTGTCCTCCTCCTGCTGGCACCCATCCAGGACAGTGTAATTAGAGGACACATGGTGTGACAAGAGCAAACAATACGACAAAAACACAGATCAACGGTCCCAGCACAAGTGAACAAAGGTGCTGAAGAAAGCCAGCAGCTCACCAGATGCTGAATGACAACAGGAAACTCTCCAAAGCAAAGAGTGGGACCAAAACAGCTCATGCACTGACGGGAAAATTAGCAGGTCTCCCAAGATGCTGAACTGTATATGTGGCACCAACAGATTTGCAAATGACCCAGATGAAGAGAACAATGGATATATGCAATGGCAGTTCCACAACACGGGGAACTGCAGAAACTGCTGAGTCTAACGGTCTCTTGGCTTGGGGAAAAAATGTAAAATAAAGGACGGAATGCTGGTCTTACAGATCAGGGCACTGAGGAAACAGGACAGGAAATAGCAACAAACTGATGGAACTCACTGCTGCAAGAAATAACCACGACAAACACTGCTGGGTCAACAGAACATCAAACATGATGGAAGCCTGGCCCTGGTCTTGACCTGTCACCTCTAGGTTAAAACACATTCGTGTTAAAACATGAACAGCAAGGGAGGGAAATGCTGAAGGTCAACCCTGCAAGGTGCCCCATGCTTTCAACAGAAGCCAACCAGTTGCACAAATTCCTTCTTGTATGTTAGAAGGTGCAAGAGAGAGATGTAGAGTGAGGAGAAAGGAATATGTACATTCATGAATCAGCAAGTACTAATGTGTGTTGTGGTGGCAATAGAGTGAGAACAGGGAGAGATCAAACAAGCAGGGCTGACTATGCCTTGAGCTACACTCAAAGCCTTTCTTGAGGTTTGTTTTCTCAGTGCCATCCACAGGAGGAATTTTGGGCTTGATCCATCATCAGGCTGCTCTACCCTTTGGACTAAGACAAGGTAGGGGATAAACTTACATGCTGTGTGGACAGTGCTGTCCCCCTAATAAACAACACAACCAAATGATTGATTGAGATAACGTTTTACTAAAGGTGGCTGGTAACTGTTGGCTGTCCCCTTTCCCTTGCACTCTGAAACAAGCAGACAAGGCAGCTGCACTCTGACGTGTAAACATCCACACGCAAACCCACCCATGTTTGCTTTGCTCACTGCCCCGTGCATGTGCATCCCAGCCAGTGAGGTAATGTCATTCTGTAGCATCACCTGAAAGACATCTCAACTCTAGTTCCTGGCCTAAGCTCACCTGTGGTGCCCAGCAGCTCCCAGGATGACACCCAGACATGCCCTTTTCCCACAGAGCTTCTCTGGCAACCTAGCGCAGCATGAACAAAGGAAAATTGAAAGACTCACTGAAACTTGGATTTGGCGGTTTGGATGGCCTCACACAACAGCCCTCAGACCTGACAGGTGCCATCACAACTTCTCCTTTTAAGAGGAAGCACAGACCGCTGCGTGTCAAAACCTCTGGGTTCACTTCCCCACTTCAGCACCAACTTGCTCTTTGGACTTGGCACGTTAATTAACCCAAGTAAGGTTTGGTTTCCCCGTCTGCATGAAGAGTGACAGCTATTCAGAGGCATTCTTATGGTCCTTCACTGTGTGCACACAGAAATCCCCAGGCTTCTTCCCTTGAGGGCAGATTTATAGATTCCATCAGAGTCCCTATGAAAGAAGAATGAGCCACTTGAATCGCACATGCCTGGGGCAAGCAGGCCTATGTGGGAAATCAGTGTGGAACAGCTCACACACAGTAATCCCCAGGGGAAAGGAAGGTAACACAGGGTCTAAGCCATCAAACCAAGCTGACAATTTATTTGATCAGCATGTGCTAAAAGCCGACACTAGGCCGCTTAAACTAACCCACGTTTTGGTTGAAAACAACTCATTGCCCATGTTCAGCAGAACGCCTTAAGTTGCAGTCCTCAGCATTAAAGTACTTTGAACTTCTTGAAGGAGCAGCAATTCTGAGTGATCACAGGTGAACAGCCATCACTGAGAACAGGGGTAGGACTCTAGAAGTGCAATTATCCAGCTGATACTTGCCTACATACATGCGCATGCATGTGGGTGTTAACATCTCACAGCAAACCTCCGACTCAGCATATGTCAGGCAGTTGCCAGGTTGCTTCCTTTTGTCAGGTAGGTTTTTATATTCATTTAGTCTTCTGATTTCTGACTCCTCACGGTTTTCCCAGCACTCAAATCTCTTGGGCTCCTGCCAGTCTAAAACTATCCAGTGGCAATCACACAGGTCTGAGGAAAGCTGCACATCTTTGCTGAGGAATCACAGTCTCCTGCAATTCAAGTGAAAAATCAGTGCTGGGGAAGAAAGGCATCTGCAGAACAGCTGAGGCAGATATGAGCTGATAAGAAACCATCAGCAATAAAATCTCATCAGCAAAAGCTCAGTGTAGCTGCCTTCCTCTCTGTCATCACAATGCTCTGGACCTTGTATATTGAACTTCGCACACAGACTTTGTATACGTTCATTGCTGAGGAGGAGTGAACAGCTGCCTCTTGTGCAGAGTGTAAGAGAAGCAGGAAAAAAACTATCTCCAAGAAAAATAGGATGGGAGGTACAGAGAAATCCTTCTGGGAAAAATCAGGAATAGGGGGCTTGGAAAGAACACTTAGGAGGAAACCCGAACCTGTAAAAATGGCCCAAGTTTTCAACATTATTTCTGTTTTGTATCTGTGAGGATGCATGTTCACAACCAACCCATTCTGACACCTATCTTTGCCCTCTACCTGTACTGCCAACAGTCCTTTCTGACCAGTCTCACAACACTGGTGGTGTCTGTGCACAAACAACCCCAACCAGCTACATCCCAGTGCAAAAGCTATATCAAACCTCCACAGAAATGGATGAGTATCCACTGTGGGGTGTTATTTACCTGCGCTGTTCTGTTACTGCATTCCTCTTCCTGTTTCTTTACAAGAACTCACATATAGATACCCTGTTATATGGGAAGCCAAATCTTTCTTTGCTCAGAATCAATGTCTCACAAAAGAAAGTATCGAAAAATGTTAAGGCTAGTATATACCAGTCCAAGCTCTCCTACATACCAGCAAGTATAAGGTGTTGATTCCCCTAGAGATAACTGTAAAGTCACTGGAACACCAGAATTAGGTTCAATGTTTAATTGTTTTAGGCAGGGAGTAACAGAAGAGAAGAGGCTACTCTGTGATCTACTCAGTCTCCTAGTTGTTGCTTGAGAATGTCAGATGGCAAACACTAAGTTAGCCTTTGATCTATACTGCCAGCTGTTATTAAATCCACATAGTTGCTCCAAAGTTAATACAGCTTATACCAACATCGCTCTGGTCCAATATACACATCACAAAATGATAACCTGTACATTACAACTCAAGTGCCTTCATTGGATAGATCAAGCTCACTACTAAAATATTATTCCATACGTATTCTGTACATGGGCTTCATATATGTGGTGTTGCATCTACTGTGGCTTTTTTGGATGTTTGTGTGTTTCCATTCCTGGCTTCTTGTCTCACAAATTCCCAACAGCTGGAATTACTGTACAGAGGTAGCCTGACTCAGCTGCAAAACAGCTCTTTTCATAATGGAGTTTGTTTTACAGCCTTCTAAAACTGAATGGGGTATAACGTGACCACCAAATGTCAGATGAGCCATCCCAGATTGAACACCAAAGGAAACTAGTTGAACAGTCCTGAATGCTGGGCAACAACATTTGTCCTCTTCCTCATTTTCCACATTCTTTGTATCTGGTTCACCATAAAACGCGCAGATGCTTCAGTAACAGAAAAGCCCAGGATGCTATCCCTCTGTCACACTGCATCAAGATGCAGACCAATGGAGAAGAAAGCCATGTGGCTGCTACCCATGTGAGCCTGGCTGAGTTACTTTCTCCCTCTGTCATTATGGGGAAATGACCATAAAAGCAGGATATTGCCGTATGCCTTTCAGAGGTTTTGTGAAGAATTTAGTTAAGATTCATAAGAGGGCTCTGAAAATATAAAACACTACATAAATGTGAAAAGTTAACGGTTTTTAATAGCCACAGATTTAAGAGAGGTCTTTTCTTCGTTTCTATACAAAGGTGCAGAAATATTCTTCATTGCAAATAACCACTGTGCCTCCTGTGAGAGGCTCTGCACATGATTTCAATTGCCTTTCACACAGAAAATAGGAATAATACTTTGCATTTATAGACTTTAAAACTACTTTGCAGACAATCAAGTCTCAAAACCCCCACTGTGATACAGGAGGCAAACATTAGACTCGTTTTACAGAGGAAACTAAGAGGGAAAAGAAGGTTAAACTATCTAGCCTAGAGTCAGAAAGGAGACGTTTGAGAAATCAGGCATGCTAGCAAGGCCTATCTAGACCCACACATGCTTACTTGCTCTTCTTAGTAAACAGTTAACTCTCCTGCTCCCAGACTTCTATACAGCAGGGTGTAGACACTACATGGCAAGAATGGCCACAGCATTTATCTGTATTACAAGCATATTTAATCTTCTATAGGTACTTTGGCTGACCACAGAGAGTGCCTGGAATTGCATGAGGCCACTTATTCCATTTTCTAGCATGTGTGGCAGTAGAAAAGTTGTTGACAACTAAAAGTTAACCAAGCATTTATTTTTAGAACCTAAGTCCGATGTTATAGCGTCTGGAGTCATAACTACCCATTTCTCTGACATTAAGCTGAGCTACCACATGAGAAAATTGCTAGAATGATAGTATTTCTAGAGCATACTGAGTCACTGTCCAACTTCTAAAATGGGAAATAAAATAATTTCTCAGAAACTGTCAGCACAGTGGGAGGCAAAGTTTGCAGGAACTCAGCTAGTGTAGAAAAATTCAGGTTTCTGCTCTAAAACAGGTCCCTTGGCACTAAACATGCTTTTTTTTTTTTTTTTTAAATTTCCTGATGATAGAAAAACAATTAGGTCCCATGGTATTGATTTCTTGGCATTATCTTGTATTTAGAACAATTATTAAGCAACACTAGCAAAATGATAATGGGGATAACCAGGGAGCAGCAGCAGCAGCACTGTGTAGAAGAGCATATCATTTTTTGCTTTAATCTG
Organism: Phaethon lepturus; assembly: GCF_000687285.1. Taxonomy (NCBI): domain Eukaryota; kingdom Metazoa; phylum Chordata; class Aves; order Phaethontiformes; family Phaethontidae; genus Phaethon; species Phaethon lepturus. The sequence continues at coordinate 137,463 of NW_010552632.1, forward strand.
AACCCTCCTAGCAAAGTGCCATGGTCCCTGCCTGGAGGCTCTTTCTGTCCCGTCCCTGGAGAAAGATGCTCATGAACCTTGTCCCCCCACTACAGCAGGAA
>NW_010552632.1:137594-148397 GCF_000687285.1 Phaethon lepturus
CACCTCAGCTTGCCTCCTCAACGGCCCATGGGGAATGCTGACGTGAAAGAGTAGGAAAGTCCCTGGGGCAGTGATTTTCTGCCAGTTTTAATTTGCATAGGGGTTTTTTTTTTTTCTCCCTTGGATGTGCAGGCCCCCACATAATCAATTTAAGCTTCTGCCAACAGGCTTTCATAGATCAGGGGGAAGTACAGCTCAGAAGTAATTTGCTGATGCTTGGGATTTGCAAGGCGAAAGGCACCTATCTACTGCACAGGTATGGAATAGCCTGCCCACGGGAGAAGCAGCTGTCTATGGTCCCACAGTTAATGATTAACTCCTAAACGGAAGCAGAAGGGTTGATGAGGGTTTACAACTGCATGTCCTTTGTATCCTTTTCAAAAGGAGAAACAGATGTTTCCAACCACCACAAACCTCCATTCCACAAATCTCTTGCTCTGGCTGTTACCTTGGGGCAGTGATTTCCGAAAGCTGAATTAAAAAACAAACAAATTAATTGCTTTGCTGGAAGGTTCAGAGAAGAGTCTGGGGCAGAGAGTCAGAGGTTGAACGCATTCCCTCACACAGCAGCACGTCTCTTGCCTGCTCAGAAGGCAGGAGACAGCATGGGAAAATCCTGTTCTAACACTGCTTTTTCTGCTGGTAATCAGGGTCTTCAGGACTGCCAGTTCAACTGGAGAAGAGCCCTGGAAAGTCTTCTGCTTTGTCAGCGCCATGGTCTCAAGCATAAACCCCGTCTCATCTGTCTTAATACACAGTCTGGATGTGTTCGCTAGCATTAATTTGAATTTCTAAACAAACACCAGACCCAACCAACTTGTGTAATGGTGAAGAAGTTAATTTCATCTGAGATGTTTGGGTCCCGTCCCCCCCCTTTCTCTCCCACTTTAAATTGATGCCATCTTGATTTTAAAGGGGGGGGGGGAGGGGGAGAGGGAGGCAGGGCACTTTTGAGTGCTGCTGGCAGATACACATTTGTGTGCATTTTCCATCTTTTAACTAACAAACAGGAGGAAAAAAAAGTTAATTTTTCTAGCAGCCTGCTGTGATATAAATAAAAATAATAGGTACATTCACAGATTTTGAACTTTTTACAGCCACTGCTGCAAAAAGCAATTTTAATTTATAACCATGGAGTCTTGCAAAACATATAACGAAGACATAATAAAATGGAATGTTTATCCTGTGGCTCCCATTAGACCTCTTCCGTTCGATGGTTGTAACTAATGACTTGTTTTTCCACTTTTGTATTGGAAGCCTTATTATTGGGCTGCACAGAGCATACCTTATTTGATTTCCCTAGCAATGCCTGCACCTCTTGCTGAAGCCTGCAATTAGATGTTTATGAAATAATATTAAAAAGCTGCATAATCTCGCCTGTGGTCAAAAATGAAAAAAAAAAAAAAAGCACCAGCAACAAACCATCCCTATTTGTATAATATTATACTGAGTACAATAGACTAATGTTCACTCCAGTGCATGTGTCCTTTTGACTAACCACTTCTATCTGACAACATTTTTTTGGCAACAGAACACATTGTACTTTTTGGATAATTGACTGTGGAATATAATGTTGTTTATTCAAAAGCGGGTCACACAGAACTGAGCTGCCAGTTGTCTTTATCCTTTTACCTTTCTTATCCTCATGCTGTTTAAATTTATGCTGAATTTCTTTTAATTACACGTATGGTTTTAATTGCTGTGCTGTATTTATTCACGAGAAGGTGACCTGATGGTGAAAGGGTAGAGAAAGGTGGGTGGGAAGCTGAATTCAGGTTTGAAAACTATATTTGGCCATACTTATTGGTGAGCAATCTCACAAAGTAACAAACACAAGCACATGCATTTCCAGCACACTCTGTTATCTACCGGGCCACGTTTGCCTGCAATACAACCGCGTTGTTCCTTTGTACTTAAAATCTACTAGAAACTTGTCCACCACTTGCTCAGTGATCTGGAAAGCCCCAATTTTAAGCTTAAGCCCTGGGGGACAAGCACCCTCAGGGAGAATGATGTGGAAACACCTAGAAGTCGTGAAAAATCCAGATTATGGAAAACGCAGTTAAGGAAAAGGGTTCAGGAGAAAGTTTCAACCGAAGTATTCAAATGAGGCCGCACAAAAATGGATGTGTTTCTAAAGCATGTTCTTGGGATGCAGCCTGGGAGAAGAAAGGTCACAAGTGTTGCTTAACAGGAGGGAGAAAGGACTTTGATGCAGCAAAGGGAACAGAAGAGCTGCCTTCAAACACAAGCTGGAGAAAGAGGTGCAGGGCACCTCGCTGATCTGATCACCAGACCAGGGGAACATGATCACCACCTGGGACTTTACGTCCTGAAGTTTACAAGTATACAAATGTAGCAGAGCACACACCCTCACTGCGACTTCTGCTGTCCGACTTAGACTGAAAAATACAATGCACTGGGGTTCCTGGTGACAGTCTGGAAGGAATTCATCTGTGGCATATACACAGCAGGAGCTTCCACAGCCACTTATGCAATTTTTTCCCTGAAAAACCATGAGTTTTCACTTCAAGTTCTTTCACAGCAACAACACAAAGAAGGTGGTTCATTTAATGAGCTGGAGGAAACCCCTGAAAAAAATACCCTTCAGGTGTTGGTAAAATAGAGTCTAACTAGGCAAAAACAGGATAAAAATTATTATAGCTAATCTGTATTATAGCTCAGGTGTGGTTCCATTTTACTGATGACTAAAGTAATCCTAATACGTCAGTTTAAGTTACTGCCAATTCATTTGAGGAAATCTTGTTTGTTTGTTTAGAAAAACATTTAATTGGGGGGGATGAGTGATACTGACAGTAGGAATAAGTCATCTGTCTGTGCTGGTGCTAAACTACACCATGGAAAATCCTTGCTAATGCTAGATTGATCAGCTAACACACATTAGCTTCGCTATTCTAATTTGTTTTATGTAGCTGACTTTAGACAGCACATATCAATCTGGACTATTTTGAGGATCCATGTAAAACTAAGTCACTGCCCTATTAGCATGGATAAAGAGGCATATGAATATTACTCTGCTACAAGCCAAGACACAGTTGATCTGATATTTTTTCAAGCAGAGAGAATACACTGCATCTGTAACAAAGAAGAAAATGTGATTGGAAAGTTTAGAGCCCTTAAATTAATTCTCTAGACAAAAAGTTGAGGCACCATATTCATAATATCATGTTATGTAACTTGCTCTGGAGCCAGGCAGCTACTAAGTGAAATAGTATGAGTTATAAAAACAAAATATTGTTGTGAAAACAATTTTACAGCTTTATAATTCACTATTATTTTCATTTAAGAACAAAACAGTCAGTATAATTGCAGATTCTGTTTGCCTTGCAGGAGTTCTTTCAGCTTGTGATAGGAAACCTCCTCTTCTTTTTAACTTCTTTTTTTTTCCAAAGGCTGCTATTTAACTTGCTATATTGTGTTTCTTCATAGTTATTCAGAGGTAAATCTTAACAGAAAGTCCATTATGTGGGGGTCTAAGTTAGTTTAGTATCAGAACATTTACGATCAGTAAATGTAACTATATATTACCAACTATTTCTTACCATTACTCTTGGAGGAAAAAATATTATATCATCAGCCATTATAGACTACTTTCTACTCTTTATAACTGAGTATCTATTTTAGATGGGATCCTACATGGCTTGCACTGCTTGCTATGCACCATGACCATTTTCTAACTTGCCCGCTCATAGAAGTACTAGGCTCAAGAGTCTAGTTGTGGACAACCATGCCTATCAATGGCGAAATGAATCATCTTTTAAATTGTGCACAGCTCCCTACACAAGGTGGTGCTTTAGTAACAAACCATTACTATAATATGTGTACATGTGCCATTAAGAACTGGATTACGGCCACAAATATGCTTCACAGAGGTCAGTGGGAAAATCACCCAAATGTAGGACGATCCACTCCAAATGACATGACCAAAATACCACATCACCCAAAGCATCACTATGACGTGAGCAGTTCCTTGTCCTAACACTGCAGTACATTACCATCAGGTCATAAGCCCAGAGAGTTTCACACCAACAGGGCAGCCAGAGCCCTTCTCACCTCAAACAGAAGAGCCATCCAAAGACACCAAGATGCTCCATGTCTCTTGTTCTCCCCAGCTCTCCTAATCAATTGGTGCCTAAGCTTGGGCAAGTTTCCCTACCCATTCACGTCCTAGCTTCATTGCAATAAACTTGACAATGACACAGGGGTAATTTGATAGAGGAACAGCTTCAGCACATGCTGTGGTGCCTTCGCTTTGGAAGAATTACAATGCGGTTGGACTCGGGTGTATTTTAAAACAGAAGGAAACAGCTCCCCAGTAATCAGCAGCACCATCACACACAATAGCCAGAGTATGCCTGCGAATTAATTAAGTGGCACTCACTTTTACGGGTGCTGCTTTCTGAACTGAAAGCTGTAAACCAGTAGCAAGGCCAACCGCCTTTGTCTCATCATGCTACAGACCAGGATGTCCATTAGAGACCTGAGCTCAGCCAGCCCCAGGGTTCAGGCAGGCACTGTTGCTCAAAAACCAGACAGCCTCCCCATCAGATCTTCCTTTCCACCTATAGGTAAATATACGTTCACTATCTTTTATGGCCTCAGATACAAATCCTTATCTGTTCGACTGTAACATGATCTGGCAGTATCTGTCAAGGTAGACACTTGGTTATCAAGAGTTAAACAGCACAGAAACAGAGCCCTTAATTAACTACAAGGTTGCCCCGTGCCTTATCATGTATGGAGGCATTGTCCTCAGCTTATTTTAAGAAGGAGCAAGAAAGAGGCTTTTGGCATAATACCTGGATGTTCTTTCTCAATTATTCTTCTTATATTACTAACCCATTGTGGCTGACTAAAGACTAAAGCTGCAAAAGCTGCATCCTGAAGCTGTAAATTTAAGTTGGTTTCTCAGTATATGCTGACCTGACTTACTCCTGTAACTGCGGGCTCCTTGTTATCTTTAACTTCAAGGTAATTGTTTGGCAACTCGTTGTTTCTCTATTTCAGGAAAGCAACTCAAATATATGATTCCTAAGAGACAAATCTGAGTAATTGCTCTGTCATCAGCTGGTTCCTGCTAGTGTATGGAGTGCCTAAATAATAAAAAAATAATACAAAGAACAAACAGTAAAGTTCTGGAGTGAAAATGTTAAATACATTTCAAGCTGAGAATACGGCTCTTTCAAAAGTTTAGGGTATAAACCAGACTGTGTCGGATTCCTGCAGTCAGGATAAGCACGCCATTCTGAAAACACCTCTCTGCACCTCTTGTCTGCACCTTTTCACCCAAAAATCCTGAAGAAATCCACAAAGATTTTCATGCAGAGACTTATAATACCTTGAAGAGGAAAACATTGTTCCCAGTGCCACAGAGTACCACCAAGTCCTAACTCTGAGCTTCTCATCTCATTGTTAGACACCACTGCCTTCTTCCCCTCCTCCTCATTTTAACAGAAGCAACAGCATTTAATTTAATCCACGCAGAAGGAATGACAGAGTCAGCAGCTGACATACAGCTAGTGCTGGTTAGAACTCAGAATTACTGTTTTATGAAGAATGTCAACATTTTGACATTTGTTGCTATTCTCAGGGTAGCAAGGAACTGCATATTCATCTGGAAATTTTGAAATGTCACACTGAAATCACAAATTCAACTCTGAATTTTGGAATTTCACCTTTTATTTCATTTTACAGTAGCTTTCAGTCTTCTTTAATTCATTAAATGCCAAAGTAGAATATTTTAAATAAGCCGTTTTCATTGTCCTTGGTTGTGCTTTATTTTAGCATTTTAAAACTACGGGAAGCCACGGTCTCACACTGACAGAAAACCGAATTCAACCATCATTTTACACTATCTCTAAATCCCATCCAGCGGAAAGTTTTGATACGTGACTTTTGGAAAGATGACACTTGGGTGGAGATAGGAGATTTTGGGGGAGAAGACACTGAGGGTGAGCCAGAGAGCGTACAGCAAGCTGCCTGCCTTTCTCCACAAGCAAAAAGCAACGCTAAGAAAGAATATATCCCTGTGACAGCAGGAGGGAATCTGGCAGATTGCATTTATTCATCTGCAGAGAACAAAAAATTCCTACTCACTAGATTAACAGCAAACAGCATGAGCATTAGCCTCAGTTCAAACACAAGCGCCGGAGGTATCTTCTTTATGTGAGTGATGGCAGACTGTAAAAATTATTAAACCAGTACAAGAGAAGTGCATCAGTCATAGCAAAGAACACTGGTGAGCAGATGTTTCAGAGGCAAAGATGAAACTTCCAAGCGAATGTCTCCATCACAGGTATTAAATCAGTGGAAAAACTGACAAAAGCTGTGTAAAATGAGAAAACAGCGAGCTGTCACAGTCCCCTTTTGGGCACTGCAAGTTCCATGAGACCGTGTCAATGCTGGTTGCATCAGGCAGCAAAGAAACATCACCTCCAGCAGTGCAGAAACGACGCGGTAGTTGAGGTCTGCTAATCACGAGCGGCCGCCACCACCTAAACTATACCAAAAGCATAAGCTGCCTTGTTAATTTTACCTCCTGATTTCCATTTGTCTCCCCACTGAATTTCCACAGTGCTCACCTAGAATGGTGCACAACACTGAAGGGCTGTCTGAAGTGGAGGTCATGCTCCATGTGCACCGATGCCCACATATATGTAAATGGGGACACTGGGATTCGCGGCTGGTGTGGGCTAAACACGCTAGGGAACTCGTACACTTGTGCCATACTTGTAAGAACAGACGCAGCTACCAAATGGACACTGCTCCCTTACTCCTTCCAGCAAATCTGCAGCAAAGGAGCATGGATTTAGATGCTATACTAAATCAGAGCTACAAGACATTTTTGTCCTACCCAAATCGGCAGATGTCTCTCAAGAGATCAATGTTTTTACGATTTCCACCATTCTGGATCAAAACCACAAGCTGTCTCAAGTGATTTCAGTGGCACCCGGTCTGGATGCTGAAAAAGTGCAGGTCCCTTTGGGAGGGAATGCGGTTCCCCAGGCTCATGAGCAGATCCAGAAAGAGGAAGGAAAATACAGGGGATCTTGGACCTAGGAAGGACAGACCTCCCAGGTGACTGCAGTGAGCATCCCTCAAATACACCAGGAGCCAGATGAGGTCCCTGAAAGGTCCACAAAGCCATCGGGGAGACACACAATAGCATCTCAAAAACATTCAACCATGACCAAAAACAGTGAAAGGACCTAGACCTGTTTGGAGATATGAGAGCTCAACAAGGATATTTGGTGTCTTAACCAGTCCAGCACAGAAACACTTGAAGATAGCTGAGCTGGTCAGTGTGGGAGTTCTGTCAACTCTGTTTTGGCCACAGGGCAAACTTGCAGAAATCCTCCATGTCAGAAACTGGCTTTGCCATTTTTGTTTTCTACAGTGGACACCTTGATGCCAGAAATCAGCGTACCTAATGAGTCACGCTGGTCTTGTGCTCTCTGGCCTTTGGGAGGGGAGAAGTTACAAGAGAGGCTTCAGATTTTGACTCTGTATGAGCGGGTACAGCACCACTGGCATAAAGCACAAGAGTAGCCGGTTGTGTCACATGTTTCTGTGACGTTCTCATGACAACTCTGCTGCTGGTCCTACAGAAATCCCCACCAACCTACCACCCAGAGGAGAAAGCTCCTGAGGTTTTTATTGAAGCACATGAAGGTTTAAATGAGGACATACATTTCGCCAGTTCATTTCCTAACTAGGACATGGGCATTAATGCCAGACGGGTGCTACAAAAGACTAAAATGCACAGAGGTTTCACATGCATGACTCTCACTTCCATAATTGGCCCAAGGACAGAATGCAACACTGCGCTGTGTGTGAGTAAAACTTATTGTTCTCAGTGGGCTTTAAGAACTAGTACAGATTATTTGCTGTTCCCATACCGATCCAGATTTATTTTGGATCAGCAGCGACTTCAACACGATTAGTACACAGCAAAAAACACACAGCCACAGTACCGTGAATCTCTCCCATCTCTCCCTAGCCAGAATGCAAAATATAAATATCCTTTTTTTTTTTTTTACCCTTAAAAAACCCTAAATAAATTTAATGAAAAATTTTACCTCTCACAGTGATGGATCATGGTATATATTAGAATTAAGGACCATGAACTTCTTAATCTGAGATGGATTTGTTACAACAGCCTTAATATTTTGCACACAAAATGTGTTCAAAATTAAGAATGCACTTTTTTGAATACATTTAGACATTGTTTTATATTTTAAGATCATTCCCTTGCAAGAAGAAAAATTCCTAAAGGTCATCTTGCATTTCATGTGATATGTATTAATGCCTGCTTCTTACCCTGGCTTCTCAAATCAATTTCCTTAACTGAAAGGACTCAAATCAACCTTGAAAAGGCAAAACAGAACAAAATGCAGAAGCCAGTTGAGTGTAGGAAAATACGTTAAAATTCACATTGTAGCCAAAAAGTCAAATTACAGTGACAATTCTCTCTATCAAATATCTGGCTCTAACATAGCCTTCCTTTTTTTCCTCCTTTAAATAAAATAAGTTTATTTTATGAATGAGTTAGTCTGCAAAGGAAGAGAACAGCATGCAGTAAAATTGGACAACGCTGCTTCATTGGCAAAGTATACACTGTTTTTTATTACTGAGCATTTCCTGTTAAGACTGTAAGATCACCTTCAATTATTCACCAATTAAACTATATGTGTTACAAAGTAGCAAACAAGCAGCGTCTGCCACCAATATGTTAGAGAAGAGTTGCAAGTTCAAAGTGAAATAGGTAATAATGCAGACATTTAGCAGGCTAGAAAGGAATGAAAGTTCTGTATGGACTTATCACCAAGCAGACAATAGTCTGTTTTGCAGAAGAACTCAAATTATTTTTATAGAGAGAGAGAGAGATATATATGAAGTATCTCTGCATGTGTACTTGCAAATGCCACGTGCACACACAAACATATATATAAAAACATATATATGGGCATACATGAAAGCCCAAACTTGAGCTAAATTAAATTGTCCCTCCAGCTTTGTAATGCAAATGAGACTAACAGGCTTGTGCTGTTTGTGGTTCGAGATGATTTGCGTTTCCATAGAGATGCTGACTGAAATAAAGTTTTAAAATTTTTTATATATATAAGCCTACTTGTATCTATAAAAGTCTAAATATGGATCTGCTGTACCTCAGCATTTCCTCAGTGACTCCACTGGAACCACAACAATTTACACCAGTTAAGGCTATGTGCAAATTGTGTGTCTTTCACTACTTTCCACTCTAAGCTCTACACCAAGTACCTGCAGAGCCGAGAGTTTACTACTTCTTTCCCCACTTCTAGCTTCATGGTAAGATAGGGGAGAAAAAGAGAAAAAGCAGTTTCTCAGCTGCTAGTAGCTAATATTTCAAGGCCTTCTGTAATTTATTGCCCTCTAAACTGCCTGGAGAAACATCTTTGCCTTCAAAAGTCCCCACTGTCAGGAAATCTGGAATTCAGGGAAAACAGTCTGTGTGCTGCTAGTGAAGGAAATGCCAAAGGGACAGACTTTCTGTTATGTGTCAGAAGCTTCTTCCCCTTATCCCTGAGAGCACCCACAAGCTGAAGAGCAGGGATGTGCTGAGATGAGCCAGGCTGGGCCTGGGAAGTGATGGCTTCACTGCCTCTCCTGGGCTTGGCTGTTCTGACCCTTCGGTGGAGACTAAGCTCCTCATACACTACAAGGACCCCACAAAGCTAAAGCGTTTGTGTCCTCCCAGAGTCACGTTAGATGGCTACCAGCAGAAGCAACAAAAGCCAGTCAGGGTCGAAGTCTGGGCAGAGAAACCAGGCAAACCAATTTAACTTTCTATTTCAAATTGGCTTCACTTTATGAGGTCCAGGCACTGGTTCAAGTGGATGGAGGCCACCCAGCGTACCATCACCTGAGAGGAAAATCAGACTTGAGCTCTGTGGGAACTCATTTCCATGTGGTTTCAGCAATAAGTGATTTTTGAACAGTGACACACCAGAGGTCAACCTCCACAATTGCTCTGAACTACAATCAAAACCAGCCTCTTGTGTACCTCCTATCTGCCTGAGAAGAGGAAGGATTTGTCCAGTGAACCAGAGGTGTCCACGAGCACATGGAACAGAAGCTCACACCCAACCTCTCATCTGATCTTGGGAGGGCCCGGAAGGGAAGACGCACGTGCAGCAACACTGTACGGAGGTGCGGCCAGAGAGTTCCTCGGGTAACGGCACGTCAGAGAGACGAAACCTCCCCCCTGCCCACAGGGTGACATCGCACCTCCACACATGACACCGCCTTGCCCTTCGAGGCTGATGGTGTTTCTAAGCCCCCACAAAAGGCCCTTTTCAAAGCAGGCAAGAGTTCCCAATTTCCAGCTTTTTAAGAAGTCATATGGTGGGAGACCTGCCCCAAGTTCCCAGAGGCACTATTTAACCCCAGGAAGGGTGCCAGGGCACGTTCAGCTGTGTGGCTCTCCGCTCCCCCGGGGAGGCTGGCAAGCACCCGCATCTCCTACCTTTTGCTGCACTGCAGGCGGCTGCGGGGCCAGCACCGGGTCGGTGATGTAGGTTTTCTTCGTGCCAGGTGGCTGGTAGAGCCCGGGAGGAGCCTGGCTCACGGTGTTACTGGCAGGATACGCTGGCTCAGACTTCCAGGTGCTCTGCGGCACATAGGGCGCTTCGGAGCCGTTCCTCCCCCCATACCCCCCATAGTAGGGGTCCTGGTAGCGGCCCTGTGGAGGTGCATAGCCGTAGGCGGGCTCCGAGGGCCGGGCGGGCGGCGGGGCGTAGCTGT
>NW_010552633.1:0-524 GCF_000687285.1 Phaethon lepturus
TGGAAGGGACCTCAAAGATCATCTGGTCCAAACTTCCTTGGCAAAGCACAGTCTAGGCAAGATGGCCCAGCACCCTGACCAGTGTCCAATGTTGGGGAACCCACCACTTCCCTGGGCAAGATTATTCCAATGGCTGATTCTTCTCACTGTGAAATTTTTTCTAAGTTCATAAGCATTCTTAAAAGTTTCCATAACTTGGATAGAAATCTGGGTTACAGTTCATAAACTAACAATTGCAACTGTGTTTGTACAATCCTTTAATGCACTTGCCTTAAAGAATTCTTACACCCATGCAATGCACCTGGCTGGGACAATGGCTGCCCTTACAGACTTCTGTGCTCCAGCTGTTGCTTTCCAGAGACAGCCTGTCACTATGCTGGCTATTTCTCCAACAGGAGTTGAAAATCGGGAGATTTTCTCACTGCAACATTTAAAAGCAGGTTTGCTTCCTATTGTTTACAGTTCAGAACTACTTTTAGCCTCCAGTGCTTTAAACCCCGATAAATCATGACAATGAGGAAAAC